>NC_057812.1:221368458-221595238 GCF_018294505.1 Triticum aestivum | reverse complement strand
AAACTTGACATGGAAGAGATGATTTGGAGGAATATATGACTCTGCAGAGTTTGTACAAAATTTTTCCCACAGTCAACGGATTTCCGTAGTCACGAAGGACTAGTTCCGTTTACGGTATTTCAGAAGAAAACACAGCTAACCGGTACACACCCATCCTACCTCTCGATGCTAGGAATCACCCTAGTCATCGTCCAAGAAAAACTTTTGAGACGGGGAGATCACAATCTCGAATAGCATGGGATCAAATTTATATACGCGCGCTCTAAGGGGTGCCCCCCTCTCGGTCCCAACCGGAAACACCCATGCCCCCTGACCGGATGACTGGCTTTAATCCAGGGCCATGGAACCATCATCACGGCCTCTCCTCTTTGGTGTGTACCATGAAAGCGGTTTGGAACTTACTAAACCGTATTCCTTGCGGAAAACATGTGGTAGTACAAGGAAGGAAATGATAGGTACTGGACCGATATGGTTTGACACTGAAGTCACATAGTCTGGCATAAGACTGGCATGCTACAACACTGCCGTCGTACCCATCCTCATGCCAACACATGGCCATTCATATTCACATTCATCCACGTATGGATCATCGAACTCACTTACCTCATTATCACATAAAATAACGTTCATCGGTATACTCACCGGCATGCCATGAAACTAACTAAATGCAAAACATGCCAAGACACTCATCATATCAAAAGTTCAAACATGCTTGCCTGGTTCAGAGTAGTCGGAGCCTAGCTCGGTGAAGTTCGCGGCTCCGTCACCTCCTTCGGTATCTACGTTTAAAGAAGATATATGCGCTAACGTAAATACCAAGGAGAGCACAGAAGGTAAACCAAATATTTTTCAAATAAATCTGATAAAAAACTAGACAAAATTTTAAAGAGAACAGAAAAAGAATCAATCAAAAATACTTTTCTGATTAAAAGTTATAAGGGTTTTTGTCCAGGGACTTATCTGCAATGAAACAGAAGATTTCCAGGGGCTAGTTTATAAAAGCAGAAAACGCTTCGGTAGCGATTACGCCAGCCCGAAGAGAAAACGTATTTGGCAGAAGGCGTTTTCAGATAACGCTTCGTTTAGAAAGGACAGAGAGGCTGACAGCGGGTCCCACTTGTCATGTTTAAATTTTCAAATGGGAGGGACGAGGCTCGTCGGCGCCCGAGAGCTGTTGTGGTCGCCGGCGGCGATCCACGGCGAGGCATGGGGATCAGAGGTTACCAATGTGCTCACCGTGTCCTTCCGCAACGGTGGGTGGTGGTGTTGGTCGCCGGGGAGCAGCACGTCGACGGCGGTCTCAACTCCGGCGGACGGTGGTTCGGGCGTGGATGGAGCTCGTCGGAGAGGGCTGCAAAGATTAAATTGAGGTGGGGGTTAGACTACTGGGTGCAAGAGAGGGCTACGGACGAGGTTTGGGCGCCGGAGGTGGCCTCACCGAAGTGAATCGAGCTGGAGGCCGAGGCGGGGCAAGGCGGCCGGAGCTGGGGGAGGAGACCTCCTCGAGGTCCCCCTAGTGGCCTGGCGGGGTGTTGGTGAGTAGTGGAGGTGCTGCGTGCACGAGAGTGAGCTCGGGACCCCTTTATATAGGCGGTCCGAGGCGGTTGCCGTGAACGAGGATCACCGGCGAGCGATTACGGTGGCGCAGTGCTCGGTCGGGGTGGTTAGGGGGTCGAGCATCATCACGGAGGTCCAACGGGTCCGTTTTGGTGTTGAACTGGCCGGGGTTTGGGTGTTAAGGGCGAGCTCGACGGAACGGTGATGGTGCGGGCCCGTCGGCGGCGGAGAGCGCGTTCCGTGCTTGCCGGCCATGGTGGCTATGCTACGGGCGTGCGCTGGCGTGCATGAGGCCACGCGGAGAGCCAGGGAGCGATGGGCGGCGCGGAACGGCGTTCTGCCGTGGTGTGCCTCCTGTCGGCCGCCACGGGAGGTCCCGACGCCGCAGAAGACGCCGGCGAGGGCGAGCCAGCGCGCTACCGACGCCAGGAAGGCTCCACACACGCGTGTGCAGCTTCGGACAAGAGGAAGAGGCGGCGAGGAACGTGCCAAGGGCACTGTGGCCGCGTGACTAAAACTGACGGACTGAAGATGACACTGAAAACTGAATTTTCTGAACTATGAACAGTAACAGTGCCCACCAGGTGTTCGACCGAATGAAATTGGCCTCTGATGATTTTTCCTTGAGCTGATTTTTGGTGGAGTGGCTTCTCCTTGCTCAAATAGGCTGCCTGAATTTTGGTGGAATTTTTGGAGGAGTGTAGATATGAATTTCACCAAATTTGGCAAATCTGGTCCAAACTTGCAGAGACTGAATTTTGAAAAATTTGAAAAGAGGAGGACTGGATCAAGATGGTTCTGGGTTGTGGGTTCAAAGGACAATCCAGGAGAATTGGTTTGAGGTCAAAACTCAAATGCAATAGGGCACTTGCTTTGAAAATCTCTCAGGCTCCAAATAATTTTCAGAATTGAATTGAGGGAAAAATAATTGGAATAAAAATCCAAAACCAGTTTGGATTAGTTGGGACAGAGAATTTAGGTTGATCACAAGTTGTAGGGGAGGTTTTGGAGGGGTTTTACCACATGGGCAAGAATGCCAAGTCATGGTGGTTCCAAGATATGAAAATCCCAAATTTCATGGAGTTTCTTTTTAAAAGAAAAAGATTAAACTCCCAAAAATAATTTTGAGAGAGAACCAACAGAGAAGAAGTTTCAAAAGGTCAAACACCAAAGTTTGAAGCCAGAATAAAAACCTTGCCAAAGAAAAGAAAGTTTCTTAAGAGGAAGGTTTTCTGGAAAATTTTAAATGGCCTCTTTTCAAAAACCACAAAGTTTTTGCTGAAAACCAAAGTAAAAATTTTGGAGTGTCACAACACCTACCCCCTTAGGAAAAATCTCGTCCCCGAGATTTCAGCTGATCCTTAAATAAGTGTGGATGCTCTGTCCGAAGAAAATCCTCGCTTTCCCAGGTTGCTTCACTGTCGGTGTGATTGCTCCACTGGACTTTGAAAAACTTGATGGTTTTCTGTCAGGTCCTCCTTTCAGACTCCTCTAATATTCTTATGGGACGTTCTCGATAAGTGAGGTCTGGCTGTATGTCAATGTTCTCATGAGATACTTGTTTCTCTGGGTTGCTTACGCACTTCCTTAATTGAGAGACGTGGAACACGTCGTGAATGTCGGACAAGTCTTCGGGTAAGTCTAGCTGGTAGGCTACAGTGCCTCTTCGTGCCACTATGCAAAATGGTCCAATGAATCTTGGTGCTAATTTTCCTTTAATCTTAAACCGTTGCAATCCTCTCATCGGGGATACTCTCAAGTATACGAATTCATCGGGTTCGAAGCTGACCCTACGATGTTTCTGATCATAATAACTTTTCTGTCGACTTTGAGCGGTCTTAAGTCGGTCCCTGATTAGCTTGACTTTTTCCTCGGCTTCTCTGAGCATATCTGGTCCGCAGATGCGGCTGTCTCCGGTCTCTGACCAATTTAACGGGGTACGACATCTCCTTCCGTATAGGGCTTCGAAAGGAGCCATTTGCAGGCTGGCCTGGTAACTGTTGTTGTATGCGAACTCGGCATATGGCAGGCTGTCCTCCCAACTGGTTCCATAGGTGAGGACACATGCTCTCAGCATGTCTTCTAAAACTTGGTTTACGCGTTCTGTTTGTCCATCAGTCTGAGGATGGTATGCGGTACTGAAGGCTAGTTGGGTTCCCAGAGCCTGTTGTAATTGCTCCCAAAATCTTGAGACGAACTGAATGCCTCTGTCGGAAATTATAGTCTTCGGGACACCGTGCAGACAGACTATGCGGGAAAGATAAATCCTGGCAAGCCTCTGAGTGGTGTAGGTTGTCTTTACTAGAATAAAGTGTGCTACTTTGGTCAACCTGTCAGTGATGACCCATATGGCATCATTCCCGTGTCGTGACCGAGGTAATCCGACAATAAAATCCATCCCTATTTCATCCCATTTCCACTCAGGTATTTTGTTAGGTTGTAGTAGTCCGGCTGGTCTCTGATGTTCAGCTTTTATGCGTTGACACGAGTCGCAGCATGCAATGAAAGCGGCTATGTCCCTCTTCATACCGTGCCACCAAAATCTTTCCTGAATATCCTTATACATTTTGGTTCCTCCAGGGTGGATCGAATATGGAGTGGTGTGTGCTTCAGTTAAAACTTGCTGTTTAAGGTCTTCTATGTTTGGCACGCATAGCCTTTCTCCGTACCATCATATTCCTTCATTGTCTATGACGAATTCCGAGGCCTTGCCCATACTCAACTTCCTTTTAATTCCTTCAATGCTGGGGTGACCGGACTGAGCCTCTTTAATTTTCTCCACAAGGTGTGGTTGTATTTCCAAGTTTGATATGGTGCCTTCTGCTACCATTATCAAGTTGAGCTTGACAAATTCTTGATGGAATTCGGGCCTCAAGCTGTGCAGATAGTTCCCGTCGGAGCTGGGGTTCCGACTCAGGGCATCGGCCACTACGTTTGCTTTCCCTGGATGGTAATGGATACCAACATCATAATCCTTTACCAATTCTAACCAGCGGCGTTGCCGTAAATTTAGTTCTGGCTGCGTAAAAATGTATTTGAGGCTTTTGTGATCCGTATATATCTCACATCGGTTCCCAAGTAGGAAATGCCTCCATTCCTTGAGTGCATGAATAACTGCTGCCATTTCTAAATCATGAGTGGGATAATTTTCCTCGTGTTTGCGAAGTTGCCTTGAAGCGTAGGCGACAACCTTGCTTTCTTGCATCAACACGCATCCGAGACCCTTTCTGGATGCGTCACAAAATACTTCAAAATTCTTGTGTATATCGGGTACAATTAATACTGGTGCTGTTGTTAATTTCCGCTTTAGCTCTTGGAAACTTTTCTCGCAGGCTTCTGTCCATTCAAACTTCTTATCTTTCTTGAGTAACTGTGTCATAGGCTTGGATATGGTGGAAAATCCTTCAATAAATCTGCGGTAATACCCTGCCATTCCCAAGAAACTTCGTATGTCTGTTACGCTGGCTGGTGACTTCCAGTCAAGTACGGCCTTGACTTTCTCTGGGTCCACTGCTATACCGTCTTGAGTCAGCACATGGCCTAGAAAACCTACTTGTCTTAGCCAAAATTCGCACTTGCTGAACTTGGCATACAATTGGTGTTTCCTTAGCTCTCCTAGTACAATCCTGAGATGTTCTGCGTGCTCTTCTGGTGTTTTGGAGTATACCAGAATATCGTCGATGAATACTACGACGAATTTGTCCATAAACTTCATAAATACTTTGTTCATGAGGTGAACAAAATATGCCGGGGCGTTAGTTAATCCAAATGGCATCACTGTGAACTCATACAGTCCATATCTGGAGGTGAAGGCTGTTTTGGGGATATCTTCCGTTCGTACCTTCAATTGATGGTATCCTGACCTTAAGTCAATCTTTGAGAATACCTTGGCCTGAGCAAGTTGATCAAACAAATCATTTATCCTTGGCATCGGGTATTTGTTTTTGACTGTGACCATGTTAAGTGCTCGATAGTCGATACACAATCTCAGCGTTCCATCCTTCTTCTTGGCAAATAAAATTGGTGATCCCCAAGGTGAGGAGCTGGCCCGAATGTACCCTTTATCCAGTAATTCATTTATCTGCTTCTTCAATTCGATCAACTCGGATGGTGCCATTCTGTATGGTTTCTTGTATATGGGGGTGGTTCCTGGTGCTAGCTCAATGCGGAATTCTATTTCTCGATCTGGTGGCATGCCTGGCAGCTCTTCAGGGAATACATCTGGAAATTCACACACTACTCGAACCTTGTTTAGCTCAGAAACGTCCACCTTATTTAATCTCGGTTGCCGGGGTCTTTTTCCTTCCTTGGCTGATACTCTTATTGTCTTCCCTTGGTGGTGTGTGAGAATCACGGTCCTGTTGAAACAGTCTATAAAACCTTTATTGGTGGTTAGCCAATCCATCCCTAGGATGACATCCAGTCCTTTATTTTCCAATACAATAAGATTTGCGTAAAACTCCAATCCTTCAAACTCAATGACCACATTCTGACAGTAATTCTGAGAAACTTGTTGAATCCCGGGGGACTTGATTATTATGGATTTCTCCAAAGGAAGCATCGAAAAATTATTTTGCAAAGCAAAACTTTTCGAGATGAAAGAGTGAGAAGCTCCAGAATCAAACAAAACCATTGCAGGTATTGTGTTGACAGGAAATGTACCGAGTATGATATCCGAAGCATTTTGTGCCTCCTCTTTGGTTACGTGGTTCAGATGACCCTTCCTGTGGTTATTGTTGGGATTGAAATTGTTTCGTTTGGGCGCTGAATTATTGCTGTCGTTGTTCGGCTTTGGGGTTGAATTCCTTGGCTTGGGGCACTGTTTGGCATAGTGCCCTTCTTCTCCACAAGCGTAACAAGTAACGCCGGGGCGATAGGTGAATTCCTTGTCCCTTGCATGAAAATTCTTGATTGGGCGTGAGACATTGGATGAGAATTTGGGTGTCCCACCCTTTTTAAAATCTATCTTGCTTCGGTGATTGCGAGTGTGGTTAGTCTGGTCCATTTTTCGCTTGCGGATATCTTCCAGACTGCGTCTCTCATTTTCCAGAGTAATGGCCTTGTCCACCAGCGTTTTAAAATCAGGAAAAGTGTGCACGACCAGTTGGCATTTAAGTGCGGGCGCCAGACCGTCAAGGAATTTCTCCATCTTCTTGATTTCAGTCATACGCTCCTCATTGGCGTAGCGGGATAATAGGGTAAATTGACTGTTGTAATCTGACACTGTCATGTTCCTTTGTTTGAGGTCATCAAATTCTCTCTTCTTGATTTTCATAATACTCTTAGGAATATGTGCACCACGGAAACCTTCCTTGAAATCATCCCAGGTTATGTCATTTTCGTTGGGATGCATGTGCAGAAAATTCTCCCACCACGATGCGGCTGCTCCTGTGAGATAGTGTGGAGCATATAGTACTTTCTCGAGATCTGAACACTTTGCAATAATTAATTTCCTCTCCATATCTCGAAGCCAGTCCTCGGCTTCAAGAGGCTTGTCAGTGTGAGAAAATGTTTGAGGACGTGTCTTCTGTAGCTCAGATAACTTGGAATGTTGCTGATACTGTCCATGGTGATTTCCCATGTTGATGACTTGGTTCATTATTTCACGATGTTGTTGCTGACTCTGTTCATAAAGGCGGCACATTTGTGAAAGTGCCGATTCATTTCCCGGTTGGCTTGACTGTCCCTGAGTGAACTCGTTGCTGGGTTGTGCGTCATAATTTTCCTCTGATGGAATTGGCATGGAGCGAGTCCAAGGACGAGACATTTTTCACTCTGGGGATATATTTTGTAAAACCCATAAGAAAAGCGGAAAGAGTCGCAAAAACAATTCCATAAAATGCATAAAGCTGGCAAATAGAATTAAATAACTCAGCTTACTTAAGAAAAATAAAACGACTTGCGCACGGAGAAGGACTGCTCATTACACATCTTACACGTGGGCGGTAATTATACAGTACATCACTCAGGATATGCGTACCTAATCCTGACATGTTATTAAGGCTAGTGCACTTCTCCCGATCCTACATGATGCGAAAACAGGCTACTTCTCCTAGCCTATGCACATATCTTACAAAGCGGTACAACACACGGCAGCTAAGCATACTCAGGCAGAAATGTTGACGACCTCCCTTGCCCTGCCGAGGGCGAGGCGTAGCGAGGTTGGGGACTCGACCTCCTCCTCGCTAATGGGCTCCATACGTGTAGTGTTGCGCAGAGCGGGCGGAGCGGTCGCCAGGGGCGGAGCAACACGTACAGGAGTGGGCGCGAAGGTTGGTGTAGTGCGCGCTGGAGTGGGTGCAATGACTTGGTTAAATTCTTCGGTAGAAGGCAGGCGACGAGTAGGCGTAAAAGATGCTGATGACGAGACAAAAGTCGGTGGCGGAGCGATGGGTAGGAGCTCCCTCCTGTTGACAGCACAGCCATGGACTGAGTCCATGCGGGTAGCTACGAAGTCGTCCACCAGGTTGTCGAAGGCTGCCTCCAGGGCCCGGAGATACTCAATGAGCATCTCAAAAGCCTCGTCTCGTTCTCCTCTGGGGCAGGAGTATGCGTAGTGACAGGTGTAAGGCACATGGCACGGAAGATAACGGTAACGACGAGTCTTCATCACGGGAAGGACATCCCTGAGACGAGCTATCGCCTCGCGGGCTGCCATCTGCATAGCATGCCTCTCCGTAGGCATGGCTCTTCCCACGAACCGGAAGCGGCGTAACTCACCACGCCCTCCCCTGAACTGCACCGCGGCCTGGTGCATGGTCAGACTGTCGTTGACTCGGTGCTGGTAGAGTGTGAAGACTGGGCGCACGGATGGCCCTATCGCGACCTGA
This sequence comes from Triticum aestivum, assembly GCF_018294505.1. Classification (NCBI taxonomy): domain Eukaryota; kingdom Viridiplantae; phylum Streptophyta; class Magnoliopsida; order Poales; family Poaceae; genus Triticum; species Triticum aestivum. The sequence goes on along the minus strand of NC_057812.1, from coordinate 221,586,851 downwards.
ACAATGGAAGAAAGAAGCTTGACAAACCCATCGGGTACATTGGCGAAGGTCTGAGACTCGCAGCTGACGTCGGCCATCTACAAAAGTAGGCAAAATTCTGCAGGGTCAGATCATAAATTTATGCTGACTGACAGAAAATGACTACCATTGCAAAAATATAAATTAGCTCTATCAGGCTAATAACCAATTAGCGGTCGCACCTAGTGGCTTCCTACAGTCAGCCTGGCTCTGGTACCAAGCTTGTCACGACCGGTTTTCCAATAAAAATATTTATTGAAAAGCCAATCTTTTAAGTCCAGTATGAGAGAAATCCTCCACACTGGCAGACAAATTCTTGATACAATAAGCCAGTAGCATAAAATATATTACAGGGTCGAACTACGGTTGCTCAACCAAATTATTACAAGCACGCCAATAATCATACATAATGGCGGACAGAACACAGTGGTGTGGAGACATACTACTGACTCAAGGATAGGCTAGTGGTGGAAAAACACAGCGGGGAGAGAAATACAAGACTCTACGTCTGACATCTCATCGAGCGTCGAGGAGAGGCTCGATGAATTTATTTGGTAGCGGAAGCGGATATAAAACAGTGGCCAAATCCAGGGTCGCACAAGACTGACTGGGACTCCTCTAAGTGTCGGGCTCGCTATCGAACTCTTCATCCATGAGATCGCCTTCGTCAGCATCTGGCCAAATCAACAAGCCAGTGAGTACTTTGAAAGTACTCGCAAGACAGTTCGGACGTAAGATATAACAAATGCATGCATGGATGCAACATGATTAATTCCTTAATGCACAATAAATAAAACTGGCATAACGGGTAAGTAAAAAGGGAAAACGGCGGTAGTCCGCCTGAAATTCCATAGAACATAAATAAGGACCGATCGGGTGTCTGAAGCGACGCCTCGAAAGGTGAACAAATAAAAATAAGGAAAATGATGCCACAGTTAGGCATCTTAGCGACACCACATAAAGGGCTTTTAAAAGAAATGCCACGGTCGGACGTCTGAGCGACATCGCAGAAAGGGCTTTAAAAAGAAATGCCACAGTCGGACGTCTGAGCGACATCACATAAAGGGCTTTAAAAGAAATGCCACAGTCGGACGTCTGAGCGACATCACATAAAGGGCTTTAAAAGAAATGCCACAGTCGGACGTCTGAGCGACATCGCAGAAAGGGCTTTAAAAAGAAATGCCACAGTCGGACGTCTGAGCGACATCACATAAAGGGCTTTAAAAGAAATGCCACAGTCGGACGTCTGAGCGACATCGCAGAAAGGGATTTAAAAAGAAATGCCACAGTCGGACGTCTGAGCGACATCACATAAAGGGCTTTTATTCACAAGTAAATAATACTCATAATAAACATTCAATTCATGAAAACAAACGGGTTAGTCCATCCACAGGAGTGATCATTTAACCGGACTTAGCACTCATGCGATTCACCGGAGTCTCCGTCATCAAAGCTGACAATTGATTAGGATAAGAAGGAACGAAACTTGACATGGAAGAGATGATTTGGAGGAATATATGACTCTGCAGAGTTTGTACAAAATTTTTCCCACAGTCAACGGATTTCCGTAGTCACGAAGGACTAGTTCCGTTTACGGTATTTCAGAAGAAAACACAGCTAACCGGTACACACCCATCCTACCTCTCGATGCTAGGAATCACCCTAGTCATCGTCCAAGAAAAACTTTTGAGACGGGGAGATCACAATCTCGAATAGCATGGGATCAAATTTATATACGCGCGCTCTAAGGGGTGCCCCCCTCTCGGTCCCAACCGGAAACACCCATGCCCCCTGACCGGATGACTGGCTTTAATCCAGGGCCATGGAACCATCATCACGGCCTCTCCTCTTTGGTGTGTACCATGAAAGCGGTTTGGAACTTACTAAACCGTATTCCTTGCGGAAAACATGTGGTAGTACAAGGAAGGAAATGATAGGTACTGGACCGATATGGTTTGACACTGAAGTCACATAGTCTGGCATAAGACTGGCATGCTACAACACTGTCGTCGTACCCATCCTCATGCCAACACATGGCCATTCATATTCACATTCATCCACGTATGGATCATCGAACTCACTTACCTCATTATCACATAAAATAACGTTCATCGGTATACTCACCGGCATGCCATGAAACTAACTAAATGCAAAACATGCCAAGACACTCATCATATCAAAAGTTCAAACATGCTTGCCTGGTTCAGAGTAGTCGGAGCCTAGCTCGGTGAAGTTCGCGGCTCCGTCACCTCCTTCGGTATCTACGTTTAAAGAAGATATATGCGCTAACGTAAATACCAAGGAGAGAACAGAAGGTAAACCAAATATTTTTCAAATAAATCTGATAAAAAACTAGACAAAATTTTAAAGAGAACAGAAAAAGAATCAATCAAAAATACTTTTCTGATTAAAAGTTATAAGGGTTTTTGTCCAGGGACTTATCTGCAATGAAACAGAAGATTTCCAGGGGCTAGTTTATAAAAGCAGAAAATGCTTCGGTAGCGATTACGCCAGCCCGAAGAGAAAACGTATTTGGCATAAGGCGTTTTCAGATAACGCTTCGTTTAGAAAGGACAGAGAGGCTGACAGCGGGTCCCACTTGTCATGTTTAAATTTTCAAATGGGAGGGACGAGGCTCGTCGGCGCCCGAGAGCTGCTGTGGTCGCCGGCGGCGATCCACGGCGAGGCATGGGGCTCAGAGGTTACCAATGTGCTCACCGTGTCCTTCCGCAACGGTGGGTGGTGGTGTTGGTCGCCGGGGAGCAGCACGTCGACGGCGGTCTCAACTCCGGCGGACGGTGGTTCGGGCGTGGATGGAGCTCGTCGGAGAGGGCTGCAAAGATTAAATTGAGGTGGGGGTTAGACTACTGGGTGCAAGAGAGGGCTACGGACGAGGTTTGGGCGCCGGAGGTGGCCTCACCGAAGTGAATCGAGCTGGAGGCCGAGGCGGGGCGAGGCGGCCGGAGCTGGGGGAGGAGACCTCCTCGAGGTCCCCCTAGTGGCCTGGCGGGGTGTTGGTGAGTAGTGGAGGTGCTGCGTGCACGAGAGTGAGCTTGGGACCCCTTTATATAGGCGGTCCGAGGCGGTTGCCGTGAACGAGGATCACCGGCGAGCGATTACGGTGGCGCAGTGCTCGGTCGGGGTGGTTAGGGGGTCGAGCATCATCACGGAGGTCCAACGGGTCCGTTTTGGTGTTGAACTGGCCGGGGTTTGGGTGTTAAGGGCGAGCTCGACGGAACGGTGATGGTGCGGGCCCGTCGGCGGCGGAGAGCGCGTTCCGTGCTTGCCGGCCACGGTGGCTGTGCTACGGGCGTGCGCTGGCGTGCATGAGGCCACGCGGAGAGCTAGGGAGCGATGGGCGGCGCGGAACGGCGTTCTGCCGTGGTGTGCCTCCTGTCGGCCGCCACGGGAGGTCCCGACGCCGCAGAAGACGCCGGCGAGGGCGAGCCAGCGCGCTACCGATGCCAGGAAGGCTCCATGCACGTGTGTGCAGCTTCGGACAAGAGGAAGAGGCGGCGAGGAACGTGCCAAGGGCACTGTGGCCGCGTGACTAAAACTGACGGACTGAAGATGACACTGAAAACTGAATTTTCTGAACTATGAACAGTAACAGTGCCCACCAGGTGTTCGACCGAATGAAATTGGCCTCTGATGATTTTTCCTTGAGCTGATTTTTGGTGGAGTGGCTTCTCCTTGCTCAAATAGGCTGCCTGAATTTTGGTGGAATTTTTGGAGGAGTGTAGATATGAATTTCACCAAATTTGGCAAATCTGGTCCAAACTTGCAGAGACTGAATTTTGAAAAATTTGAAAAGAGGAGGAGTGGATCAAGATGGTTCTGGGTTGTGGGTTCAAAGGACAATCCAGGAGAATTGGTTTGAGGTCAAAACTCAAATGCAATAGGGCACTTGCTTTGAAAATCTCTCAGGCTCCAAATAATTTTCAGAATTGAATTGAGGGAAAAATAATTGGAATAAAAATCCAAAACCAGTTTGGATTAGTTGGGACAGAGAATTTAGGTTGATCACAAGTTGTAGGGGAGGTTTTGGAGGGGTTTTACCACATGGGCAAGAATGCCAAGTCATGGTGGTTCCAAGATATGAAAATCCCAAATTTCATGGAGTTTCTTTTTAAAAGAAAAAGATTAAACTCCCAAAAATAATTTTGAGAGAGAACCAACAGAGAAGAAGTTTCAAAAGGTCAAACACCAAAGTTTGAAGCCAGAATAAAAACCTTGCCAAAGAAAAGAAAGTTTCTTAAGAGGAAGGTTTTTTGGAAAATTTTAAATGGCCTCTTTTCAAAAACCACAAAGTTTTTTGCTGAAAACCAAAGTAAAAATTTTGGAGTGTCACACCCAGTCGAAGGGGAGTCCCCCGTAGCGGTTGAGACGCGACGGGCTAGGGAGCTCCTTCAGACAGCTTTGACTCAACAACAGGTGTATTCATTCTACCCCCCACCCGAGTCGGAGTTCCAGCAGGCACTTCGATGAACCGGCCGTATCAAGCAGTGCGCGGGACCGTAACCCACCTCGAGGGCATAATCCAGCAGGTGGTGGTACTAATGCTTAGGATTTGGTGGATCAAGGCATAGTGCATCGAGAAGCCGAGTTAGCAGCGCAGTACGCGGCCCGTTAGCTTACTCCGGTTCGTCCAACAACTTCGGTGGAGCCAGGAGTTACCTCCAGCTCTTTGGGGGTGCCGTGTCTCGTCCCGGCTCTACGTAATGTACGGCTGCCCAAGGATTTCAAAGGACCCTGCAAGGTGCCCAATTATACTGCTAATTTACCCCCTGAGTCATGGATTGAAAGCTATGAGATGGCAATAGAGATGCTGGATGTGGATGATGCGGCCTGTGCTAAATACTTCACCATGATGTTGGAAGGAATGGCCCACACTTGGCTGAAAAGTTTGCCAGCTAACCCCATTGGGTCGTGGGCTGCGTTAAAGGCCTAGTTTATCCAAAATTTCAAGGACACGTGCAAGCAGCCCATGTCAATTGTGGACTTAGCCGCCTGTGTCCAAGAAGAAGGTGAATCGACAACCCATTGGGTGCGTCGGGTTTCGGAAATCTTGCATTCATCGAACCGAATTAATGCCGATACAGCAGCCTTAACGTTGGAGGGCAATTGCTGGTTCACGCCGTTGAAGTTGAAATTGGGACGGCTCAAGCGTCATTGTAATGACATGGGAACGCTTATGGCAGCTATGGTTAAGTATGTTGACTCTGATAGTACCAAAGGCCCCGAGTCTGATGATGAAAAACCAGGGAAGGGAAAGAAGAGCGGCAGTAACAAGGGGCAGCAGCATAACCCGGCGGGTCATGGAAACAACAATAAGCACAAAGCAGATAACAGTTTGGATTTTGTGGCTAACACCAACACGCAAAATAATAATCAGCATCGTAAGGGTAAACCGCCCCCGCAGAGTAGAGGATCAAGTGTCAATATTGAGCGCCTGTTAAACCAGCCTTGTCCAAGGCACGGGACGAGGGAGAGACTAGCCACGCACCTTTGGAAGGACTGCTTTATCATGTGGGAGTTCAAAAACTCGGATCTTTTTCAATATGATCATGGGTCGCATGGCGGCTCAGGAGGCGGTTCTCATGGGCTGGGTTATGGTGGAGGTAGTTCTGGTTCAGGATTTCAAGGCAACCCAAGCGGACATGGCAATCGGGGCAGTTAGGGAAACCAGGGTGGTTATAATCACCAGGGGAGTCAGCAGCCGCAACAATCGAGTTACCAGAGTAATCTGAAGCAGTTGAATAGTGGGCAGTATCATGTCTTCACCACTAGCTTATGCAAGCATGATCAAAAGCTTCATATAAGGGCAGTAAACTCCGTTGAACCGGCATTACCCCGTTATCTGCGCTGGTCTGAACATCCCATTTTGTGGAGTCGAGAGGATCATCCACCCCGGGTTGATAACCCGGGTCATTTGGCATTGGTGGTGGCACCTCGGGTTGGGGGGTATAAGTTCACCAAGGTGCTCATGGATGGAGGGAGCAGCATCAATATCCTTTATTATGAAACCTTCTGTCGCATGGGGTTGACAGATAAAAATCTTAAACCGTCGAATATTGTTTTCCATGGTGTGGTACCTGGTAAATCGGCCTACCCGGTTGGTAAGATAGCTCTGGAGGTTGCTTTCGGAGATGATCATGATTCAAGATCAGAGAAATTGACTCTTGAAGTGGTGAAAATCAAGAGCCCTTATCATGTCCTGTTTGGACGGCCGTCTTATGCTAAGTTCATGGCAAGGACCTGTATGTATATCTGCAGCTCAAGATGCCGGGTCATAAGGGGGCCATCATGGTGCATGGGAGCCGTAAGATCGCTTCGGAATGTGAAGAAGTTGATGCGGCTTATGCTGAGTCGGTTTGTGCAACAGAGGAATTGAAATTTTATAAGGACAATGTTGATCCGGCGGATATGACTTCTTTGAAAAAACCAACTACAGAGCATGATCCGGCATTGAAGTTTAAATCGGCTGAGGAAACCAAGTTAGTTGATTTTGTTCCTGGCAATTCATCCAAGCAGTTTAGCATCAGTGCTAATCTGGATCTGAAATAGGAAAGCGCGCTCATCGGGTTCATCCGTGAGAACCGGGACATCTTTGCATGGAAACCTTCTGACATGCCAGGTGTACTGAGGGGACTCGCTGAGCACACTCTTAATATTGATCCTAAGTTTAAACCGGTCAGGTAGTTTCTCCGCCGCTTCAATGAAGAAAGGCGTAAGGCTACTAGTGAGGAGGTAGCCCGGCTCTTGGTAGCAGGGTTTATTGTGGAGGTTTTTCACCCTGAGTGGTTAGCTAACCCGGTGCTAGTTGTCAGTGTCAAAACCAGAGGATCTCGGGTAGGGGGCCTGGACTGTACGTCTAGGATCGATGGTAACAGGAGACAGGGGACACGATGTTTACCTAGGTTTGGGCCCTCTCTATGGAGGTAATACCCTACTTCCTGCTTGATTGATTTTTATGAATATGAGTGTTACAAGAGTTGATCTACCATGAGATCGTAATGGCTAAACCCTAGAAGTCTATCCTATGAATATGGTAATGAGTATATGTGTTGTCCTTTCTGGACTATCCCCTTCGGTTTATATAGACACCAAGGGGATCTAGGGTTTACATGGAGTCGGTTACATAAGAAGGAATCTTCGGTCGCCATGCTTGCCTTCCACGCCAAGTAGAGTCCAATCCGGACACAGTGCAGTCTTCGGTCTTCATGTCTTCACAGCCCATAAGTCTGGCCCATGGATAACAGGCCGGATGTCCGAGGACCCCTTAGTCCAGGACTCCCTCAGTAGCCCCTGAACCTGGCTTCAATGACGAGGAGTCTGGCGCGCGGATTTGTCTTCGGCATTGCAAGGTGGGTTCCCTCCTTCCGAACTCCAGAATAGTCTTCGGACGAAATAAGTGCATCCAGACCTGTTACGCACGCCATACACAACCGTAGAGAGAATATAATATTTGCACGAATCCAATCTATTGACAGCTTTTCTCCAACACGGCATCGTGTCTTTTCGATTATAATTTCGAACCATTTTTCTTCTGCTATCCCACATTTCGAGACGCGGTTGCTATTGGCACGTCTTGTCGAAACAGAGATTATGTCCCCTTATCGCGGGATTCTCATCAATGCGGGCATGGGTAACTCAACTGTGTCGTTCATACAACCCCAGGGAATAGGCGAATCCTAAGGCGAGTGAGGAGGCGTTTAATATCTGCTGCCTTTATAAGGGGATAAGGATTCCTCCTTCCTCTCCTCACGCCTTCTCTATCTTCGCCCTTCCGATCTCAAGCTCCAGCACCCAAGTTCCCATCTCCTTTCCACTCAAGCAACCATGTCCGGACCTGGTGGTCAGGGCAAGTGGATGGTCTCCTCCGTCAAGGAGGAGGACATTACTGAGCTCCGGGCGGCCGGATATTTGGCAAAGGAGATCGCCCACCGTCTGCCAGCCGAGGGACAAGTCGTCCCCACGCTGGAGCCCACAGGGAGAGTAGTCTTCATCCCCCATTTCCTCCGTGGGCTAGGGTTTCCACTCCACCCTTTCGTCCGCGGGCTGATGTACTATTACGGGATAGATTTCCATGATCTGTCCCCGAATTCCTTCCTCAACATCTTGGTGTTTATCGTCGTGTGCGAGGCCTTCCTCCGCATCCATCCCCACTTCGGGTTGTGGCTCAAAGTCTTCAATGTGAAGCCGAAGGTGGTGGATGGTCAGCACGCGGAGTGCGGAGGGGCCATTGTGAGCAATATATCCAATGTATCCTCGCCCAAAGGCACCTTTATAGAGACAGTAAAGGAATGGCAAAAGCAGTGGTTTTACATCACAGAACCTCGCGGCGCCACCTGGGCAGCAGCTGCCGAATTCCGCTCTAGTGCTCCCACGCGGCTCACCTCCTGGGTCGAGAAGAGTCCGGACTGGTGTTCACCTGACGAGCTGATAGCGCTGCAGACGCGCGTTCAAAGCACGGTGACCAAGGACGTTAAGCTCGTCGACGCTATCCAGGTGATGCTGGTCTACCGGATTCTTCTATGTCAGCGCTGAAGCCACCCTTTATGGGAGTTCAATCCGAAGAAGCACCAGACCCTGAGAAGGCTCTTTGACACTTCTCATGAAGGGGCCTGGAAGTTGCTCTTTAAGGGCAACGAGAAGCCACCGGCCACGGACTCAGACCATGGTCACAATTGTAAACGCCCCACCAACGAGGTATGTTTCTTTTGACATATTCCCAACTTGAATGTTTTGAGGATGATGTCTGAGATTTAGTATTACTCCTTCAGGACTGGGTGGAGAAGGCGCAGCGGATCCAGTGTCCGGCGCCGCTGCCTGAGGAACCGGTCATCCCGCGCCTGGCGAAGATGCTGGTGCCGGCGCCATATACGGCGCCAGAGAAGAAGGCCAAGAAGAAGGCCGAGGGGGCCAAGAGTGGCCCCCGTCGCAAGGGCGCTTCGGACGTGACGTCCGAAGACGACGAGGCCCATTCCTCCGTCCCTGAGGACACTGACAAGGAAGAAGAGGAGGAGGAGGAAAACAACCCTCCTCCCGAGGAAAAGAAGAAGAAGAGGGTGGCCCCAACACATCCGGAGGCGAAAGCGCCCAAAAAGGGGAAGGGCACCCAAGCAGTCAACACCGCGTGGGACGTTGATAGTTGTCCGGAATGACGCCCCCGCACTAGGCCTCAGGCCGCATCATAAGCGACATGGCTCATTTACGCGCATATCCAGACCTTTCTTTTTATTATGCTAACATGGTTAATCCACACTTTTGCAGTCCGGCCCATGACCTTATCCAGCGTACCTCATCTGGAGGTTCGCTGGCTCCATCAGAGATGGCGAGCATGTCGCCACCGCCTGCTTGCTCCCCCGGGGCCATGGACGACACCGAAGTGTTATCCCGGAGGGCCGGTCCAAAGGGAGGAGCTGACGACATTGTCCGGGGGCGCCACAAGGTGGGTCCTCCGCTGCCGGACAGATGGGGAGCAAATCCCCAAGGAGACTGACGAAGAGGGCCGTATTCCGTTCGGCCCTCAGCCGAATATGATTCCGGAGATCCATATGGCTCCGGAATCAGGCGAGCACCCTCCTTCGAAGGAGGGGGGTGCCGATTCCATCGGTGGCCCTTGTCCACCCAGGGGCGCCGGATCACCTATGGAGGCGCTACGAGGTGCGTCCGTTGTGGACGAGCACCGTGTACTTATGGGTGAAGTGATCGAGAAGGTTCAGTCCGCCAAGAGCGGACTAGACGAATCCTGTAGCAATCTATTGACGGGTTTCGAGGTAAGTGACATATAAAGAGGAAAACCCCAAGTATTCAGTAGCCCCTGAGATACTTTTCGGAGTTCGGCAAGAAGAATTGGATAGAGGATCAACCTCTTATTGTAGGAGACTAACAGAATATGTATGAATAAGCAGGCGTCGCTGTTGGCCGCGACCTCGCATACTGTCGAGGTCTCCGAGCTAAAGCGGAAGCTGGAGTGGACCGAGAACGAGCTCGGCGAGATTAAGGTTCGGCTCCAAGAGAAGCAAGGTGAGGAACGACTTGCTATATGTTCGGGAAAGGATAAGCGATGTGTAGTGATAGCGGTATCATTATATGTGCAGAGGCCGCGACCGAGGTCGATGCCCTGAAGAAGGCCCTGGGCGAGGCCAAGGAGAAGGCCGTCCAGCAGCAAGCCGCCCGTAAGAAGCTCAAGGCCCCGGTCAAAGAAGTCCAGCAGGAGCTCCAGGATGCGGTGAAAAAATGCGAGACCTTGGAGCATGATGCGTCGATTCAAGGGACCGAACTCGCCAAGGCTCGTCAAAGCGCGGAGACTGCCCGGAATGAGGCCCAGGCCGCCCTCCAGAAGATCCAGGAGGCCAAGAAGATCACGGTGGGTAAGGCATTTAAGATGCAAAGCAAGTATGCGAAGAAGCAGTACCTTTTACTAGCTCGAGTTCGGAGTTCCCCAGGGGCCTTTGCGGATTTGTCACGCAGTGTATCTGATGCCACGGAGTTCTATCAAGCCGAAGGAGGGGATTCCATGGAGTTCTATGGTCGCAGTATGCGGCGCCGGAGCATTCCGTGTCCTTCACCGATCAGCTGAAACAGCTGGTGGAGCTGCATAGGGTGGCCGAACTAGCCATTAAGGATTTGATAATCCGGCTATGGCCTGCCGAAGCTATGCCAAGAAGCTACTTCGGACTCGTGAGGCGGGTGGTGAACGCCTGCCCTCGGCTGGACATCATGAAGCGCTCGGCCTGTATTGAAGGTGCGCGCATGGCCTTCGCCCGTTGCAAGATGTGGTGGGCGAAGATGGACATTGTCGAGGAGACCAAGGGGCCACCGGAGGGCAAGGAGCACCGTACACCGGAACGGTATTTTGTGGATGTCCTGGAGGGGTCTCGCCTTGCGGCAGCACAATGTTCACAGGACATTGTGTTTGAATGAATGTATTCATGTTGCCTTTGCCTTGTATTATGAGAAACAAAGCATGTTTTGTTAATACAATTTTGTTATGCTTTGATTGTTTCCTCCTGTGCGGCCGTGTTATATGTAATCTGAGGGTTGGCCAGTCGTCGGCTTCTGCCCTCACGTAGATAGTACGGAGGTGTTCGGGATGGAATCTAAACAATCTTGATCCAATTATATGGTCCTTGAAGGAGTTGTTTAGTGCAACGAACAAGGCAATCAGACTGTATGGCTTAAACGCCCTCACTTAGCCATAGGAGTTTTATAATAAAGCATGGGTACAGCCCCTGGTTCGAGCTATAGTGCTATCATCATCTGATAGGGAAGTGTCGACCGTTCGCATAATGCGGATAAAATCTCCAACGATTTGTAACCCTTGAGTAGCTAACCGGCTCTCGACGTATCATGACAGTCAGTTTTCGGCTTTCTCTACTGAGGTGCTCGTCCGGTCCAAGCCAGGGCACAATCACAGTAGTTCTCACTTTACTACCCTAGCCGATGGGGCGGAATGTACAGTAGCAAGCACAGGAGCCGGGCACCCAACTATTGACCAAAGACATGATTCGGAGACAATGCATATAATGCTAAATTCGGGGTGCCGAACTTATATACAAGAAGTGTTCGGACTGTGTTGCCGTATTGTGGGGCGATAGGTAGCCCCTGGCGAATATGAAACATAAAGGAGTGTCGATGCAACAGATAGGCAGATCGAAATAAAATGAAGTAAGAAGCGAAAAACACAGAGACTGGGCCACGAACCATTTTTATTATAACTGGATGGATACGTCAAGGCGTATCTTGTACAGATGGTGCTAGAAGTATCCGGTCATTTAACATGCCGGAATCAGTATGGCGCAGCGTGCGGGTCCTGAGAAAGAAGTGTGAATACCGTCAAGAAGAACGTATAAAGGTTACCCTACACACCTGTGTTGCTTGCCTCTGTTGTGTTCCAGTCCTTCTAGAGGACTTGATATCACGCCTACGAAAAAAGGTGCCTGTAATGAGAAAAATAAGTAAAAGTATGTGTGTTCGGGATCGGTTTTGCCGAATTGTAGCCCCCGGGTTATCTCGTGCCTCCGTCGATGTCCATGGAATTTTGAGTGCGTAAATGTGTACGCGTGGTACGAATGCCACTACCTCATTGGGGATGGGATGGAGGCCAAATTGCTAGCCGAGCTCTTGATGAGCTGCGTTGTCCTATTGCAGAGTAGTCTGGACCCTCTTGATGGTGTCTGGGGGCTCGGCAGCTGGATTACAATGCTGCTTGAGAAGGCCTCTATGTAGTTCTGCTGCCAGGGCGGCGGTTTGCTCCTCTGTTCGGAGGGAGTGTTCCGTATTGCCATTGACTGTTATGACGCCGTGTGGACCGGGCATCTTGAGCTTGAGATAAGCATAGTGTGGCACTGCGTTAAATCTAGCAAACACGGTTCGCCCGAGCAGTGCGTGGTAGCCGCTGCGGAAGGGGACGATATCGAAGATTAACTCTTTGCTTCGAAAGTTGTCCGGAGAGCCGAAGACCACCTCCAGTGCGATTGAGCCCATAAAGCTGGCCTCTGCGCCTGGTATGACTCCTTTAAAGGTAGTCTTTGTTGGCTTGATTCGTGAGGGATTAATGCCCATCTTCCGTACTGTATCCTGGTACAGCAGATTGAGGCCACTTCCACCATCCATCAGGACTCGTGTGAGGTGGAATCCATCGATGATTGGGTCAAGGACCAGTGCGGCCGAACCGCCATGGTGGATACTAGTCGGATGATCTTGTCGATCAAAGGTGATCAGAAATGACGACAATGGATTGAACTTGGGGGCGACTGGCTCTACCGCGTAGACGCCCCTGAGTGCTCGTTTATGCTCCTTTCTAGGGAAGTGCGTGGCGTATATCATGTTCACCATTTTGACTTGGGGGGGGGGGGGATTTCTTCTGTCCCCCGGTGTTTGGCTGCCGGGGCTCTTCATCATCGTCCTCACTTTGTGATCCCTTTTCTTTGTTTTCGGCATTTAACTTGCCAGTCTGCTTGAATACCAAACAATCCATGTTGGTATGATTGGCTTGCTTATCCGGGGTGCCGTGAATTTGGCACGGACGGTCGAGTATCCGGTCCATGCTGGAAGGTCCTTTGTTATTTCTTTTGTAGGGCTTCTTCCGTTTGCCGGACTTGGAGCCACTGAATCCGGTGTTGACTGTGGTGTCCTCGTTGTTGTCGCCATTGCTTCGGCGTTTGTGTGTATTGCGCCGGAGCTTGCCGGTGCTGTTCTTGGCCTCGGTGGGGCCTGCCTCGTTGGCTGTGTTTTTGCTACAAGCCAGCCAGCTGTCCTCGCCTGCGTAAAAGCGGGTCATGAGTGCCGTAAGGGCTGCCATTAACTTCGGTTTTTCTTGTCCGAGGTGGCGTGCTAGCCATTCATCACGGATGCTATGTTTGAAGGCTGCTAGGGCCTCGGCATCCGGACCGTCAACGATCTGGTTCTTCTTGGTTAGGAATCTAGTCCAGAATTTTCTGGCTGATTCTCCAGGTTGTTGAACTATGTGGCTTAGGTCATCGGCGTCTGGTGGCCGGACATAAGTTCCTTTGAAGTTGTCGAGGAAAGCCTCTTCCAAGTCTTCCCAGCTGCCGATGGAGTTCTTAGGCAGGCTATTTAACCAGTGCCAAGCTGGTCCTTTGAGCTTTAATGGGAGGTATTTGATGGCGTGGAGGTCATTTCCTCGGGCCATGTGGATGTGGAGGATGAAATCCTCAATCCTTAGTTGTGCCATCGTATGATTCGATATTGACGGGCTTGAAACCCTCGGGGAATTCATGATCCAATACTTCATCTGTGAAGCAGAGGGGGTGTGCGGCGCCTCTGTATCAGGCCGCATCATGGCGGACCTCCAAGGGAGTCCGTCTGCGGTATTCGGCCCGAGCGTGGTTAGGTTTGTCACGTTCGAATAGGTGGTCGTCGTCCTGCCTCGAAGCACGTCTTCGTGATCCATAGATCGATCTTGTGTGTCCTGCTCTACTATCCAGTGTCTGTCGGAGGTCGTACATATGACTCCGGACTTTTCCGTCTTTATTATGGCGGGGTGGTGGGGCGGTCTGCTGTTCGGCCTGAGTTACCGCTTTATCCTGACCGCGGGGTGGCCGTTCGGCCGCCCTGTCCCGACCACGTGGTGGTCGGTCCGCGTTTACGCGAGGGAGATATGTGCTCCGGCGCCTCCTCATCGAATTGAGATAGCAGTCTGCGTTTCGGGTAGCTCTTAGCTGGGCGGTTCAGGCCGTATTCCTAGGCTGTCAGGACTTTAGTCCATCTATTGACGAGCAGGTCCTGTTCGGCTTGAAGTTGTTGTTGTTTCTTTTTCAGGCTCCTTGCAGTGGCTATGAGCTGAAGCTTAAAGCGCTCCTGCTCAAGGGATCCTCAGGCACGATGAAGTCTTTGTTGCCAAGGCTTGTCTCCTCCTCGGAGGGTGGACGGTAACTATCATCCTCCGAGTCATCTTCTATGGCATGTTCATCAGGGTTGTCTTGCCTGCTGTCGTGTTCCTGTTCGGGTGTAGCCCCGACAGGGTCTTCGTTGTTTTCAGCGTCGCCCGGGGTACTATTTTCTCCGGTGCCGGTGTTGCCATCCTTTGAGCGGCGGGCTTGGGGCGGCATTTGGGCCGCCGGCGCTTGGACTGTGTCTCGGAGGCTTTATTCACATCTGGCTCTTCTTTGTCGTCACCAGATCCTTTAGGTGTATCAACCATGTACACGTCGTATGAAGAGGTAGCTGTCCAACATCCAGTAAATGGCGGGTCTTGGCCCTGCTCCTTGTCAGCATCGTCGTCCATACCGTCAATGTCTTCGGAGCCATAGTCAAGCATGTCAGTTAAATCACCGACGGTGGCTATGAGGTGGGTGGCGGGTGGGAAGCAAAATTCCTCATCATCCATCTCTAGCTCGAACCGGGCATAGTTCGGTTGTGAGTCCTTCTCCAAGGACAAATTCTTAAAAGATTTTAGCATGTCGCCCAAAGGCGAGTGTTGGAAGACGTCAGCGGCGCTAAACTCGAAGATCGATAACCGATCTAGCTTGGTGTCCGCGGGCGTACACAGTCTGGAACTTATAGCTGGAGACGAGTCCGAAGTTCCGTTGAATCGGATGTTGCAGGGGGTCGAGTCCATGTGCAGCTCCAACTCCGCGGACTCTGAGGCCTCGAATGGCTCGATCTGCTTTGGCTCTAAGGTCGTTGCAGCCGTAGGAACCATCTCCTGGGTGTGATCCGATGACAGATTTAAGTCACGTTCATCGGGATGAGGGGGAGCGATGGCTGCAGGCTCAAATCCCTTAAAGATCGAGCCTCCACGGATATCCGAGACGTAGTTCAAGCTTTCGAATCCGACCTGATGGTCGGGGGCATAGCTATCGATCTGCTCTAGATGGCCAAGCGAGTTGGCCCGCAGTACGAAGCCGCCGAATACGAAGATCTATCTGGGGAGGAAGGTTCCTCTTTGGACAGCGTCATTATTGACGATTGAAGTGGCCATCGAGCCTCTTGTCGAAGGCACAGTGGAACTCTCAATGAAAGCACCAATGTCGGTGTCAAAACCGGCGGATCACGGATAGGGGGTCCCAAACTGTGTGTCTAGGATCGATGGTAATAGGAGACAGGGGACACGATGTTTACCCAGGTTTAGGCCCTCTCTATGGAGGTAATACCCTACTTCCTGCTTGATTGATCTTGATGAATATGAGTGTTACAAGAGTTGATCTACCACGAGATCGTAATGGCTAAACCCTAGAAGTCTAGCCTATGAATATGGTAATGAGTATATGTGTTGTCCTTTCCGGACTATCCCCTTCCGTTTATATAGACACCGAGGGGGTCTAGGGTTTACATGGAGTCAGTTACATAAGAAGGAATCTTCGGTCGCCAGGCTTGCCTTCCACGCCAAGTAGAGTCCAATCCGGGCATGGTGCAGTCTTTGGTCTTCATGTCTTCACAGCCCATCAGTCCGGCCCATGGATAACAGACCGGACGTCCGAGGACCCCTTAGTCCAGGACTCCCTCACAAGTGCTTAAGAAGAATGGCACTTGGAGGATGTGTGTGGATTACACAGATTTGAACAAGGCTTGTCCGATTGATCCCTTTGCTCTCCCTCGTATTGATCAAATCATTGATGCTACGGCGGGTTGTGAGCGTTTTAGCTTTCTGGATGCTTATTCTGGTTATCATCAAATCAAAATGGCAATTAAGGACTAGGAGAAGACAGCTTTTATAACTCCCTTTGGAGCCTTCTGCTATGTATCTATGCCTTTTGGGCTCAAGAGCGCCCAGGCGACTTACCAGCGCTGCGTGCAGAATTGTCTGCATAATCAGATTGGGCGCAATGTTCATGCTTATGTGGATGATATTGTGGTGAAGTCCAGAAAGGAGCAGACGTTGATAGCTAACTTGAAGGAAACTTTTGATAATCTCAGGGTCTATAAGATGATGCTTAATCCGTCCAAGTGTGTTTTTGGTGTTCCGGTGGGCAAGCTCTTGGGTTTTCTAGTGTCTAACAGGGGCATTGAAGCTAATCCGGAAAAGATCAAAGCTATTATGTCTCTAGCTAAACCGGCGTGTATTAACGATGTTCAGCGTCTGGCGGGTCGTATTGCAGCATTGTGCCGGTTTATCAGCCGATTAGGAGAGAAGGCTATCTGTCGGTGTCAAAACCGACGGATCTCGGGTAGGGGGTCCCGAACTGTGCGTCTAGGCCGGATGGTAACAGGAGGCAAGGGACACGAAGTTTTACCCAGGTTCGGGCCCTCTTGATGGAGATAAAACCCTACACCCTGCTTGATTAATATTGATGATATGGGTAGTACAAGAGTAGATCTACCACAAGATCGGAGAGGCTAAACCCTAGAAGCTAGCCTATGGTATGATTGTTGTTCTGTATGTTGTCCTACGGACTAAAACCCTCCGGTTTATATAGACACCGGAGAGGGTTGGGGTTACACAAAGTCGGTTACAATGGTAGGAGATCTACATATCCGTATCGCCAAGCTTGCCTTCCACGCCAAGGAAAGTCCCTTCCGGACACAGGACGAAGTCTTCAATCTTGTATCTTCATAGTCCAGGAGTCCGGCTGAAGGTATAGTCCGGCCATCCGGACACCCCCTAATCCAGGACTCCCTCAGTAGCCCCCGAACCAAGCTTCAATGACGATGAGTCCGGCGCGCAGATTGTCTTCGGCATTGCAAGGCGGGTTCTCCTCCAAATTCTGTGTACCTGTTGAATAAAGTCTGGCTTCTTGTAAATGTTGCGCTCCTTGGCTTCTACACCCAATAATGGCCGTCTCCCACGTGTCAAACAAATATGAAAAGTCTGAGTGTTTTCACATCCACACCCCTAGCCGCGTAAATGAGCCGCCCATTTAAGGGGATGAGGATTTAGATCCAAACCACACCTTCTCCCCCTCGCGAGTGTTCATCAGAGCGCATCCGACAAAGGTCCATACCACCATGGCCAGCCGTCGCAACTCCTCCTTTCGCCCTTCCAGCCCTCATCCTGGATATTGGGAGAGATGCTCCATCCCGCATAGCGAGCTAGTGACGCTCCAGACCAAGGGATTTCTTCCCCCGGCCTATATGGTCCCGGTTTGAGCCGGTCTTGCCATCTATAATGGCGGAGAGCAAGCGGAGAGTGCCCCTAATCCCTCCAAAGGAGAGCGGGTATGCCTCGTCCCTTATTTAACAAGAGGGCTCGGATTTCCAATCCATCCGTTTCTTCGGGGGCTCCTGGAGTTCTATGGCCTCCAGCTACACAATCTTACGCCTACCTCCGTATTGCATATCGCGGGCTTCGTAGCCCTCTGCGAGCTTTTTTTGGGTGTTGAGGCTCATTTCGGGTTGTGGAAAGAGCTATTCTGCCTTGTGCCCTGTTCTCAGAAGGGGTCAATATATCAAGTGGGCGGAGCCAAAGTGTGGCGCATCGCTGGGACCGGATATCTATCCGGAACCCCAAAGAAGGCGTCCGAGGACTGGCCTTTGGAATGGTTTTACATAGAGGACGTCCCGTTGTCGGGTCCTGTCCGGATCGGCCTCCCTGAGTTCGATAGTGCTCCACTAAAGAAGTGCCTAAGTTGGCGTCCATGGAGCCCTCAGAGGGAAAGTGACAAGGACATCCTTTACCTGATGGGTCGGATAAGATTGTTAGCTCATTCCGGACTGACCATGATCGGGGTCATGGCCGCATGCATCATGCGAGGGGTGCAGCCGCTACAGTATAGAGGCCACCCCATGTGGGATTTCAACAAGGAGGACGACGCCACCTGCTACGGCCGTAAGGGACCGGATTCGGCTGCGTCCCTAACAAAGACCTTGTCCGCTTTGTACAAGGGAGAAGGGAGGAATTTCTCCGCGTCAACCCACAGGGTGGATTTTCTATGTACAATCCCCCAAGCTGGGTAAGTGGTCACATTTACTTGCCCATCCGTTTTATATTCCCATTGTTAAATATTCATTCTAACGACTTCAACGCGGGAACTGCGCCAGGCTGTTAAAGAAATAAACATCCCTCCTCCACAACCCGAGGACCCAGGACGGTCCCTCGACCCGGCCTCTCAAGAGGATCCTGACTTATCTGTGGAGCTGATAGATGGAGTGTTCCATCAATTGAGCAAGGACAACGCCTTGGTGGCCATTACGGCCAATTACCCAGGGCTAATCCCGGCCTCCCAGGTAACTGAGATCGAAGTCCCAGTACCCCGAATAGGGGCCCGCCCTCTCGTGTTTTCAGATTCCTGATTACAGCTGAGCTTTGCAGGGGAGGTTTTTGAGACAGGAGGCCGAACCTGCGGCAACAAGCCAACGAGGGCCGCAGGGCCCCGTGGGCAGAAAAGAGGTGCAGTCCGGACTGAGGCGTCAGTGCAGAGGTATGGCGCGCCCCCTTATCCTAGGTGTTATACCTTCAAGGCATATTAACACTCGTGCTCTCTTCAGGACAAAGAGACCTTGCCGAACTATATCCGGAGAGGCTGCCAATCGTGCCTCCACCAGCCAGGCTCCAAAGCCTGGTCCAGAGGCGGAGGCGAACACAAGGCGCGCACCGGACGCTCCTCCGACGAAGGATGTGGACAGGTTGTCTGCCACCAACTCTGAGGTGGAGAGTGCCATGAACCACATGCGTCGCCGGATAATTCTTCGCGACGCTTGTTTCTCCCGAGAGGCATTAGATGCCTTCAATTCGGGAGATGCGTACCTCCGTGCCGCTCAAAATGGTCTAGCCAGAGCCACGGAGCAATATGTAAAAGACATACGGGTAAGAAAATTTTGGTAATTATATATATATATACCAGTAGCCCCCGAGACTTGAAACAGTTAGAATAACTGATTTAAGGATCATTTGTTATGCAGGTTCTTACAGAAAAGAATTCCCTACTGTCCCAGGAGCTGGAAGAGTGCAAAGTCCAACTTGAGGCCGCACTAGCCGCAGCAGGGGAGCCCAAGGAGACCCCCTCTGGTAATATACACTTTGAAAGATAAGTATTTTGCGAAGCACGGCATGGGTGCGAATCTGACAAATGAAATTGCAGATGGCGCCGGATTGAGTCCAGAAAGGCAACAACTCCTACGCCAGCTGAAGGCTGGTGAGAAGGTGCTGACAAAGGTGAGGCGGGAGAAGAACGATCTCCAAGATGCCAACACCAAGCTGGGCGTCGACCTGAAAGATGTTCGTGCCCAGCTGTCAGACTCCGTTAAGGAGAATCAGCGGCTTCGGCGCGGCATATTTAGTAAGTGCTTGAACAAACCTTTGAAAAAAAAGTTCGGCGGGGAAGTCGACTAACAGAGTAATGTCTGTAGGTGTGCTAACAGGTCGTCCTGCAGAGGAAATGCCCGATTCTACGGGTGACCTTCTTCCCGAGCTCTCGCAACTGCTCGAGCGAGTTCGGCAGGCGATGCAAGGCGTCGCCCAGGCCTTGTGGCCATCCATCTCCATGCCCGAAGGTCGTGGAGAGCTTGCAGAGAAGCTAAAGGGACCACGGCGGCGCTTCCGATTGTGGAAGATATTGGCCTGCCATCAAGGCGCTAGGGAGGCCTAGGCCATGGTGAAGACGCGGTACACAAAGGCTGACCCCAACCACATGGCCGAGGTCGGTCCTATGGGGCCCGATGGGAAGGAGATCCCTGTAAGCTTAGTATATGGCCAAGTAGAATTGGCCGCAAAGTATTCCCAGCAGGACTGTAAATTAGATAGCCTGTTAGGTGGTATTGAAGAGGAATACAATCAGTCAGAATGACTATGTAATTTAATTGACATTTATAATGCCTTCTAGCTGGATTGTAGATCGTTTGTCATGGCCGACCTTTTCGCTTCAGCCTCGGGACCTGACGGTCCGGAGTGTGTCCGAATTCCCATGCGGTTATATAAGAACCGGGGAATGCATGGAGACCAGGCGTAGGGGTCATTAGTGCGTGAACAGACAAGTGGCAGACTAGTTATGTTATATTACATGGTTAGTAAAAAACATCTTCCAGGGAGAATAGCTCCGTTAGGGGTTCCTTTCCCTGGGAGGCATGCCCTAAAGTGCATGCCCATTCTGCGAAAAAGACGCGGGAAAAAGCATTTGGGGGCGCATAAATAAATAAGTGAAAAGATCATCTTTTAGGTCACCGATCGAATATTCCCTTAAGAACGCTAGCTTTCGGCTTCACCCAGTCTGAGGTACACATCCGGCTGATCCGGCAGTAACAATCGCAGAGGTGCTCCCTTTACCGCCTAGCCGAATAATCGGGAACGTAGGGGTAAGCACAGGAGCCAGGCAACCCAGCTTGGCCAAAACTTAAGTCATATCGATGCATATAATGGTGAAATAAAAGGTACATGCGGAAGTGTAACACATGTGTTGGGCATGAAGCCCGTATAGATAAGCTTTTGTTAAAAGAAGCCCCCAGGTTTAATGAGTGCGAATAGCACGTCATTTGATGAGCCTTTAAAGGCTATAAGAGAAAGGAAGGGGAGAAGGAGAGAAATGTAAGACAGACAGTATATAAAAAATGGACAGAGGAAGGAGACGAACACAGAGTCCGGCGCTAGGCATAGAATCTTCGGAGACGGGCTGTGTTCCATGGGTTCGGCTCGAGTCGGTTATCCGATGCATCTCGCAGGCGGTACGCTCCACCAGTCAGGACTTGGTCAATTATGAAGGGACCTTCCCACTTGGGCTTGAGTTTGTCCTTTTTCTTGTCCGGTAGACATAGAACTAATTCGCCAACATTGTAATTTTTGGCCCGTACTTCTCTGCTTTCGTATCTTCGAGCCTGCTGTCGATAGAATGCGGAACGGGCTTTTGCCACGTCACGCTCCTCCTCCAATGCGTCCAAACTGTCCTGCCGATCAAGCTCGGCTTCTCTTTCTTCGTACATGCGCACTCGAGGTGAGTCATGAATTATGTCGCAAGGCAAAACTGCCTCTATGCCTTACACCATAAAGAATGGTGTGTATCCGGTGGTCCGCAGCCCCTAGAGTACGAAGTCAAGCTCCTCTACCCAGTGCGTGTTAGATTCCTTGAGGGACCACACTAATCTGGGTCTGATGCCGCTCATGATAAGACCATTTGCACGTTCGACCTGGCCGTTAGTTTGTGGGTGATAGACGAAAGCATAATCGAGCTTGATGCCCATGTTTTTGCACCAGAGTTTTACCTCGTCGGCCGTAAAGTTCGTGCCGTTATCAGTGATGATGCTGTGGGGGACGCCATAACAGTGTACAACCCCGGATATAAAGTCTATCACCAGTCCGGATTCGGCCGTCTTAATAGGCTTGGCTTCTATCCATTTGGTGAACTTATCCACCATGACAAGTAAGTATTTTTGCTTGTGGGTTCCGCCTTTAAGGGGTCCAACCATGTCAAGCCCCCAGACCGCAAAGGGCCAAGTGATGGGGATAGTTTGGAGGGCGGTGGGTGGCATATGGCTTTGGTTTGCAAAGAGCTGGCAACCGACGCATCGTTGGACTAAGTCCTAGGCGTCTGCCCGGGCCGTCGGCCAATAAAAGCCTGTACGGAGGGCCTTGCTTACAAGGGACCGAGCTGCAGCATGATGACCGCCGAGTCCGGCATGAATTTCAGCCAGGAGGTTCCGCCCTTCCTCTTCGGAGATGCACCTTTGAAGGACTCCGGTAGTGCTTTTCTTATAAAGCTCTCCCTCGTGGACTTTGTAGGCTTTGGATCGCCGCACTATGCAGCATGCCTCATTTTGGTCCTCGGGGAGTTCCTGCCTAGTAAGGTAGGTGAGGAATGGTTCTGTCCACGGGGCGATGACGGCCATTATTACGTGGGCTGAAGGTGTTATTTAATTGGCAAAGCCTCCGATTGTGTTAGAATGTTCGGTGTCGGGCAGTGCGGTTGGGTCCGGGCTGTTATTGTTCGGCTCCCCTTCCCATACTACGGATGGCTTGAACAGCCTTTCCAAGAAGATGTTGGGGGGACTACATCGTGTTTTGCGCCGATGCGTGCCAGGACATCTGCCGCCTGATTATTTTCCCGGGCTATATGGTGAAATTCAAGCCCTTCGAATCGAGCTGACATTTTTAGAACGGCGTTGCGGTAAGCTGCCATTTTTGGATCCTTGGCATCAAAGTCTCCATTTATTTGGGATATTGCGAGGTTCGAGTCCCCGCGCACCTCTAGGCGTTGAATGCCCATGGATACTGCCATCCGGAGACCATGTAAAAGGGCCTCATATTCGGCTGCATTGTTGGAGTCTGTGTACATAATCTGGAGTACGTATTGAACTGTGTCTCCTGTGGGGGACGTCAAAACGATGCCAGCCCCTAGTCCGGCCAACATCTTGGAGCCGTCGAAATGCATGATCCAATTTGAAAATGTGCCGTACTCTTTAGGGAGTTCGGCCTCCGTCCATTCTGCGACGAAGTCGGCCAAAACTTGCGACTTGATGGCTCGCCATGGCTTATAAGTTATGTCGAACGGGAGGAGCTCAATGGCCCATTTTGCAATCCGGCCCGTTGGGTCACGGTTGTTTATAATATCGTTAAGTGGTACTTCCGAGGCTACTGTTATTGAACACTCTTGAAAGTAGTGTCGTAGCTTCCGGGATGCCATGAATACCGTGTAAGCAATCTTTTGATAATGCGGGTACCGTGATTTGCACGGAGTGAGGACAGTGGACACATAATAGACCGGCTTTTGAAGGGGGGATTTGTGTTCGTCCGTTTCTCGTTCGACGACGAGCACTGCGCTTACAACCTGATGTGTTGCTGCAATGTACAATAGCATTGGTTCGCCAATGTTTGGCGCGGCCAGGACTGGGTTTGTTGCCAATATGGCTTTTATTTCATCGATTTCGGCCGTGGTTGCATCCGTCCATTCGAAGTGTTCGGTGCGCCAAAGGAGGCGGTAAAGGGGTAGGGCCTTTTCTCCCAAGAGGGAAATAAAGCGGCTTAGAGCCGCCACGCATCCGGTTAACTTTTGTATTTGTTTGAGGTCCTTTGGGATATCCAATTGTGACAGAGCTCAGATCTTGGCTGGATTTGCTTCAATTCCTCTACCGGGTACAATGAAGCCCAAGAGCTTTCTGGCTGGGACGCCGAAAATGCATTTTTCCGGATTGAGCTTGATGTCGTATGTTCGGAGGTTATCAAATGTGAGCCTCAAGTCGTCTACTAGAGATTCAACATGTCTCGTTTTAACGACCACATCATCTACATATGCCTCCACTGTTTTGCCGATCTGGTTTGCCAGACATGTCTGAATCATGCGCTGATATGTTGCGCCGGCGTTTTTTAGCCCGAAGGGCATTGTGTTGAAGCAGAATGGGCCATATGGTGTGATAAATGTCGTTGCGGCTTGGTCTGATTCTGCCATCTTGATTTGATGGTAGCCAGAATATGCATCGAGGAAACACAACGAATCGTATCCTGCGGTAGCGTCGATAATTTGGAGGGGGAAGGGATCCTTTGGGCAAGCCTTGTTAAGGTCTTTAAAATCAACGCACAGGCGCCAGGATTTGTCCTTCTTTGGTACCATCACCAGGTTTGCTAGCCAGTCCGGATGTTTTATATCTCTGATGAATCCGGCCTCCAATAGCTTTGCTAGCTCCTCTCACATGGCATGTCTCTTAGGTTCAGAAAAATGCCGAAGAGCTTGTTTGACAGGTTTGAATCCTTTTAGGATATTTAAGTTGTGCTCGGTCAGCCTGCGTGGGATTCCTGGCATGTCTGAAGGGTGACAGGAGAAAATGTCCCAGTTCTCTCGTAGGAACTCTCGCAGTGCGGCGTCTACATCACGGTTTAACTGTGCCCCGATGGAAGCTGTTTTATTGGGGTCCGTTGGATGGACCTGGAATTTGACTATTTCGTCCGCTGGTTTAAAGGAGGTGGAATTGGATCTTTTGTCGAGTACCACAATGTCCCTATTCACCGTGGAGCGCAGCGCAGTCAGTTCCTCAGCCGCTAGGGCTTCGGATAGTGCCTCGAGGGCCAGTGCGGCTGTCTTGTTTTTGGCGCGGAGTGCTATGTCCGGATCACTAGCGAGAGTGATGATCCCGTTAGGCCCGGGCATCTTGAGCTTCATGTACCCGTAATGTGGTATTGCTTGGAAGAGGCTCAGAGGCCGAGGAATTTCCGAACTCGAAAATTTGGATTCCTGGATGTTGTCCAATGAATCCAGCCCGTCGCCTGACTCGAAGTTCAGGTCTTGAGTGATATCCTCCCCTCTGCGGGTATCCGGCTTGGAGGGATCGGGAATCCGGACGTAGCTAGTCCTTAATATAGATGAAGGGTTACCGCACTATCCCTCTACCACGGCAACGTGATGGGTGACTTGGGGAGAGTTAATCTCTCTCAGATCGGGTTTAGGCCCAATCTGGTCGTGATCCGTAGAGACTCCTAGGGCGGCAATGCGATCCAAGAGCTCGTTTATGGAGGAGAGCTCCATTGGATCTAACTGCTCGGCGAGTTCCGAGCTGACATGAAGATTGTTTTCGATGGCTCGAGAGGTCATCATCGGCGCAGAAGCCGAACAGGCAGTCATAAGAAAACCACCTAGCCGGAGGGTTTGGCCGACAGCCAAAGCTCCCTTAGCAACGGTGCCGTCTTTAAAGACGGGGCGAGGCATCCTTCCTGATGGCAACAACACAGAGGAACTCTCAATGAAAGCACCAATGTCGGTGTCAAAACCGGCGGATCTCGGGTAGGGGGTCCCGAACTGTGCGTCTAGGCCGGATGGTAACAGGAGGCAAGGGACACGAAGTTTTACCCAGGTTCGGGCCCTCTTGATGGAGGTAAAACCCTACGTCCTTCTTGATTAATATTGATGATATGGGTAGTACAAGAGTAGATCTACCACGAGATCGGAGAGGCTAAACCCTAGAAGCTAGCCTATGGTATGATTGTTGTTCTGTATGTTGTCCTACGGACTAAGACCCTCCGGTTTATATAGACACCGGAGAGGGTTAGGGTTACACAAAGTCGGTTACAATGGTAGGAGATCTACATATCTGTATCGCCAAGCTTGCCTTCCACGCCAAGGAAAGTCCCTTCCGGACACGGGACGAAGTCTTCAATCTTGTATCTTCATAGTCCAGGAGTCCGGCTGAGGGTATAGTCCGGCCATCCGGACACCCCCCAATCCAGTACTCCCTCACTATCCCTCTATATCAGATGATGAAAAAGACAGATAATTTCGTCTGGAGTGATGCTGCTAATGCAGCGTTTGAGGACTTGAAAAAGCAGTTAGCTGAGCCACCTATCCTTGTTGCTCCGGTCGATAAAGAGCCGTTGTTGTTATATGTGGCTGCTAATGCCCGGGCTGTTAGTGTGGCCATTGTGGTGGAGCGCAAGGAAGCTGGGAAGGAGTATCCGGTTCAATGGCTAGTTTATTATATCAGTGAGGTACTTATTGAGTCTAAGCAGAGGTACCTGCATTGGTAGAAGCTAGTGTATGGAGTTTTTATGGCAAGCCGGAAGCTCAAGCAGTATTTTCAAGGTCATCCAATCACGGTGGTCAGTTCTGCCCCTTTGGGAGATATAATCCAGAACAGGGAGGCAAGTGGCCAAGTTGCCAAGTGGGCTATTGAGCTTGGACCTCACGGGTTAAAATATGTGCCTCGTACGGCAATCAAGTCCCAAGCGCTTGTGGATTTTATCAATGACTTGACAGAGTTACAGGCACCGGAAGAAAAGTCGGATCATACTTATTGGACTATTCATTTTGATGGGTCCAGGCAATTGGAGGGGTCAGGGGCTGGAGTCGTGTTAACTTCCCCACGAGGTGATAAGTTTTGTTATGTTCTCCATTTAATGTTCCCTTGCACTAACAATGCACCTGAATATGAGGCTTGACTCCATGGTCTTCGAATGGCTAAGGAGATGAATCTAAGCCGGGTTAGGTGCTTTGGTGACTCAGACCTGGTGGCTCAGCAAGTATCTGGTACTTGGGATTCCAAGGACCCACTCATGGCAGCGTATCGTCGAGAAGTAGATATTGTTGCAGGTCACTTCAAGGGTTATCAGGTTGACCATGTGGACCGACAAAAGAATGAAGCAGCGGACGCTTTAAGCCATTTGGGTTCCCAACGTAAACCGGTTCCACCCAATGTTTTTCTAGATGTTTTGCATAACCCATCGGTCAAGCTACCTACAGAGGAGGACTTGGCTGTTCCCGACCCGGAGGCTCAGTTAGTGGCAGCTCTTCATGTTATCCCGGATCGGACGGTCCCATATTTGGTGTATATGAACCATGGCGAGTTACCGGAGGATGAAACTTTGGCCAGGCAGATAATCCGGTGATCCAAGTCAATGACCATTATCAATGGGGAATTGCATCATTGCAGTGTAACAGGGGCGTTTCAGCCTTGTGTGTCTCCTAAAGAAGGCTGTGAGATTTTGCGTGACATCCACGAAGGAGATTGTGGTCACCACGTTGGTTCAAAATCCTTGGTAGCTAAGGCTTTTTGTCACGGCTTGTATTGATTGACGGCTCATGCTGATGCTAAGGACTTGGTAAAGAGGTGCGATGGTTGTCAGAAGTTTGCACGCCGCGCTCATGTTCCGGCCCAGGAATTGAGGATGATTTCAATCACTTGGTCGTTTGCAACTTGGGGGCTGGATATGGTTGGGCCCTTTAAGAGGTCCAAGGATAAGAAGACCCACCTTTTGGTGGTGGTTGATAAGTTCACTAAGTGGGTGGAGGAAGAGCTAGTTAGTAAGTGTGATGCAGCCACGGCGGTTATGTTCATTAAAAAGGTGATTTTTCTGGTTTGGTGTTCCACACAGCATTATAACTGATAATGGCACTAATCTGTCCAAGGGTGCCATGAAAGAATTTTGTCAATGTGAGCACATCCGGCTTGACGTGTCATCAGTGGCTCACCCCCAATCTAATGGTCAGGCGGAGAGAGCCAATCAAGAGATCCTAAGAGGCATCAAGCCCCGGCTTATGGTTCCTTTAAAGCGGACGCTGGGTTGTTGGGTGGAGGAGTTACCTTCTGTGTTACGGAGCATCAATACCACGCCCAACAGATCTACGGGTTATAGACCTTTCTTCATGGTTTACGGAGCATAGGCGGTCCTCCCTGGTGACATCCATCATGACTCACCCCGTGTGGCGGCTTATGTTGAAGCTGACAATGAGAAGGCACGTCAGGAAGCACTTGCCCTGTTAGATGAGGAGCGTGATATTGCAGCGGCGCGTTAGGCGATTTATCAGCAAGATCTGCGTCATTATCACAGTCGTCGTGTTAAAACCAGAACATTTCAAGAAGGGGATTTGGTGCTCTGGCTCATCTAGGATCAGACTGATATGCACAAGTTATCCCCACCTTGGGAAGGACACTTCGTGGTCAGCAAGAATCTGCACAATGGGTCATACTACCTTATTGATGTTCGAGAGCACAAAGACTCACGTAAATCGGAGGAGGAGACCCACCGGCCGTGGAATATAGCTCATCTTCGGCCTTACTACACCTGAGCCATAGGATCCTCTTATGTACATATTATTGACAATGTATATTGTCGGATCACGGGTTCCAGCAAACCCTCGAGGTTCGAACACTGGGGTGCGCATGAAGGTTTTCTCCCTATCGATCCGCGCCCTAGCTCTCTAAGATCTCGTGGACGAACTTGGCGAACTCACAACACAGAAAGACACAAGATTTATACTGGTCCGGGCCACTGTTGTGGTGTAATACCCTACTCCAGTGTGGTGGTGGTGGATTGCCTCTTGGGCAGATGATGAACAGTACAAGGGGAAGAACAGCCTCCTGAGGTTGAGGTGTTCTTGTGCTTGGTGCACTTGTGTGGTTGGGGGTGGTCTTGATGATCCTCTCTCTCTCTCTCTCTCTCTCTGAATCTGTCCTATGAATCCCCTCCCTACCATGGTGGCTAGTTCTATTTGTATAGGCCCTGGTCCTCTCCCCAAATATTGAGCGGGAAGGGAGCCAACAACGGCCAATTTGAAAGGGGACAGCTAGTACAAGCTATCCTGACAAAAGGTGGTCTTCGCCTGCCAAAGGTTCTGGTGGTGACGCCGTCCTGGGCTCCATGGTGACCTCCGTCTTGCCGTCCTTCTAGTCTTGGTCTCGTTGCACCGATATGGAAACCTTTCCTTAATGCCTCGGTACTCCGCGCCTGCGCTTGCCTCCTTGGCACCAAAGAGGAAGCAAGGACACTGCACAGCGCAGGCGCCCTCCTGGTGCCTGCCTGGCCTCGATCATCATGGCTCACTTCACGAGGACCTCGCGAGGTTTGCCTTGCCTTGATTTCTCCGCCCCTCGTGAGCCTGCCTAGCGAGGCCGCTCCCGAGGAGGTCTTGCATCGTCCGGCTCGTGAGGCTTGGCCCCTCGCGAGGGTCTTGAATGCATTGTCGATGAAGATGGCCCATACGGGCCTGCTAGCTCAGCCACACCGTGGGCCACAGGCAGGCAAGTCTGGGGACCCCCGTTCCCAGAACGCCGACAGTAGCCCCCGGGCCCAAGGCGCGCTCGGGCTTGGTTTCGAGGCGAAGCCAAAGGTCAAGCGTGGAGCGCCGCGGGCCCCAAAAGCTTGCGGCCTCAGTTAACGCGCGGCGGTTGATTGGACGTGGGCGTCTCCGCTTCCCCACGCTGCCTGGGCAACTGCCCGTCTTGACAAGTCCCTACGACATGCAAGGAAAACCATCATTACATGTGATCATGGGGGTGTTGGTTGGCCTTCTCCTACTATAAATGAGGAAGGGGGCGGAGCCCCCGTCCCCCACTTCTTCCCATTCCGCCTACTTCTTCCTCCTCTGCTCCACTGCTAGCAGCAACTTCAATGGCGCCGATCTGTAGGTTTTTAGCCGAGGAGAAGGGAAAGGTTCCCCTCGACGTGGCAGCGCTGCTCCTGCCGAAGAAGAGGTCGGTCCACCGTCGTGATGCTGCGGCGATGCAGGTGGTGACGAGGCCATGGTGTGAGCGGCCTCCTCCTGGGTATCCACTGCCCTTGCACTCCTAAGCCGGGGGGGCTCTGGAGTAAGGAGCAGCGAGCGTCGGCGCGCGCACCACGTCCAAGGTCGACGCGATGCGGCGACGAGTGCCGTCGCTCCTGGAGTCCATGTTGCGGACTCCTCACATGAGCTCGTGTTGTGGGCGGTGATGCCCCCAAGCTCCTGGATCCGCTTCCCGTGCTTCTTCTCTGATGTGATGCCTCTGAGGGGGCCTCTCGTGCTCTGGTTGCAGCACGCCGACTGCGATGCTCCGGCGACCGGAGCTGAGGTTGAAGCAGTCTCCACCGGCAAGATCTTCATGACCCGTGGTTGGGGCGAGGTCGCGCGGGTTTGCCGCGCGGAGGGCGCCCTTGTGATCCACTTCGAGTACGACGGCGCCTCCATGCTGTTCTTCAAGGTCTTCGATGCGGAGGGTCGCCGCTTGGAGTGTTGCCCCGATGGGGAGCACCAGGGTGAGGCGCGCACCGCTCGCGGCTTCTCCAACAGCAACGGCTCTTGGGAGTCCAGCGGCTCTCTTGAGCTCTATGAGACTTCAGAGACGAGTGACGACAGCTACGTTCCCCCGAGCTCTCGCCGCACTCGGAGCAGGGCCGCAACGTCCGGTCGCTGCCGTCGCTGATCTGGATGGGGTTGGCGCCGGCCTCCTGCGGCCCACTGTTGATGATAGCGTCGGCCGTGGGGGTGTGTAGATAGGATTCTCCTAGGTTCTCGTATTTTGTTCCCTGCGAGGAATCAAGGAGTACCCCGTGGGGGCGTGTAAAGAGTCTACAATGTCTTTTGTTGATATTATCCCAATTATGGAAGCCTTGTGAGTGCAAGTCATGTTTAGGCTTGGTCTTCCCTTTCCAATCCCGCGACAGCTTGTTGCTCTACGCTAACAGGTCTCGGTCCGCAGGCAAGCTTCAGCCGTCGCTGGTATGCCAGGTCGCGTGCCATGGTCAAGGCCAGGAGGTGAGCGCCCCGAGGTCCAGTAAGAGCACCTGAGGCGTGATGCTCAGGGGGTACCCTTTAACGCTCAAGCAGTCGTGGTAAGATAAGAAAGGGAGGCGACGTTTCCGCAACAGGGCTGCAGCGAGCGTGTCCTATTAGGTTCGAACGATTAGTTGATCTGAGCTCGTGACTTATCTTGGCGGTCCGGGATTGATTCTTTGTGGTGCGCCAGACTCGTGCATGAACATCCGCGACGTAGCTAGGTCGGGTCCATACGGGCCTTGCCCCTTCCTATGCTCTCCTTGATGCTCTACGTCCTCAGGTCCCGGCCCTCGAGAGAGCTCAGCCGCCACTGGTATGCCAGGTCGCCTGCCGTGGTCAAGGCCAGGGGGTGAGGGCTGGAGAGCCAGTAAGAGCTCCTGAGTCGCGATGCTCAGGAGCCCCCCTTTTAATGTGCACGCGAATCACTTGGAAGAGGTGGGAGATCGCGATGCCGCCTAGTGTTATCCTCGTGAGTTTCCTGCGAGCCAGCACAAGGAAGAACACGATCTGCCGTTATGGTTGCCAGCCTGCCGTTGGTTGCTCTGCGAGGGGGTGAAGGCACTGAGGGCCTGGTGAGGTGACGTGCACGAGGCGTGCTGCGAGCCAGAGCTCGACCGCTCAGGTTTTTCGACGTGGCAGGGACGGACCCGTGCACCAGCACCGTGCCGGCGTGAGGAGGCTGATACGTCCATTTTGCATCATGCTTTTATATCGATATTTATTGCATTATGGACTATTATTTCACTTTATGTCACAATTCTTATGGCTATTCTCTCTTATTTTACAAGGTTTACATAAGGAGGGAGAATGCCGGCAGCTGGAATTTTGGGCTGGAAAAGGAACAAATATTAGAGACCTATTCTACGCAACTCCAAAAGTCCTGAAACTCCACGGAACATCTTAAAATAAATAAAGAAAAATCCTCGCCAAAGATGAAGGCCAGGGGGCCCACACCCTTCTCACGAGGGTGGGGGTGCCCCCCCCCCTAGGGCGTGCCCCCTACCTCGTGGGCCCCCTGGTGGGTCTCCGACGTCCATCTTCTGCTATATGAAATCTTTCGATGAGAAAAAAATCAGAGGGAACCTTTTAGGACGAGACTCCGCCGCCACGAGGCGGAACCTTGGCGGAGCGAATCTAGAGCTCTAGCAGAGCTGTTCTGCCAGGGATACTTCCCTCCGGGAGGGGGAAATCATCACCATCGTCATCACCAACGCTCCTCTCATCGGGAGAGGGCAATCTCCATCAACATCTTCACCAACACCAACTCATCTCCAAACCCTAGTTCATCTCTTGTATCCAATTCTTGTCTCAAAGTTCGGGATTGGTGCTAGTAGGTTGCTAGTAGTGTTGATTACTCCTTGTAGTTGATGCTAGTTGGTTTATTTGGTGGAAGATCATATGTTCAGATCCTATGTGCATATTATTACCCCTCTGATTATGAACATGAGTATGCTTTGTCAGTAATTATGTTTTTCCTGAGGACAAGGGAGAAGTCTTGCTATTAGTAGTCATGTGAATTTGGTATTCGTTTGATATTTTGATAAGATGTATGTTGTCTAGCCTCTAGTGGTGTTATGTGAACGTCGACTACATAACACTTCACCATTATTTGGGCCTAGAGGAAGGCATTGGGAAGTAGTAAGTAGATGATGGGTTGCTAGAGTGACAGCAGCTTAAACCTTAGTTTATGTGTTGCTACGTAAGGGGCTGATTTGGATCCATATGTTTCATGCTATGGTTAGGTTTACCTTAATACTTTTGTTGTAGTTGCGGATGCTTGCAATATAGGTTAATCATAAGTGGGATGCTTGTTCAAGTAAGAACAGCACCCAAGCACCGGTCCACCCACATATCAAATTATCAAAGTACCGAACACGAATCATATGAACGTGATGAAAACTAGCTTGACGATATTCCCATGTGTCCTCGGGAGCGCTTTTCCTATTATAAGAGTTTGTTCCGGCTTGTCCTTTGCTACAAAAGGATTGGGCCACCTTGCTGCACTTTATTTACTTTTGTTACTTGTTGCTCGTTACAATTTATCTTGTCACAAAACTATCTATTACCACTTATTTCAGTACATGCAGAGAATACCTTGCTGAAAACCGCTTATCATTTCCTTCTGCTCCTCGTTGGGTTCGACACTCTTACTTATCGAAAGGACTACGATAGATCCCCTATACTTGTGGGTCATCAGAGGCCCCGTGGAAGGCGATGATTGAGCAGGTAGTAATCGTAGGTAGATCAGACATGAGAGTAGCAGGCTTAAATAAGTGCATGGGAGATACGTGCCACTAGGTCAGGCCCGAGCGGCTTGGGGATGATGCAGCCCGAGGGGCGCTCCCAACAAGGTAAGCTAAAGACATAAAAAGGGATACATGCCATAGGGACGGACCCACGCGGCCTGGGAATGATGCAGCCCGAGGGGCGCTCCCAGCTAAATGAACTTGGAAAATGTCACCTGGCCATGTTGACGAAGGAGAGTTGGGCAGCTGAAGGTGCACGGCGAAGGGGTTGCTCCTCACGAGCCACCGGGGCCCTGAGCCTCGGGAGGCTCTGGGGGCTCAGGCGGTTCCTTGAGGACCGTCTCCATCTCTATTAGGACGGCGTGGTGCCTGGCCTACTGAGCCGCTAGGATGCGCCGCAAGCTGCACTAGAAGGCAGACGATACGCTCGGCAGGCCAAAGGGCATGCGAACGTAGCTGTGCGGTGGGCCCTCGCAGCGTCCCACGCGCGAAGGCCAGAAAAGCTCCTGAGGAGCGGCCCTGTTGAGCCCTGGAATGTCGATGCAGACGCGCAGCCCGACATCCTAGCCTGGATGGGAAGATGCGCCTCGTGAGCGGCGGTCGCCACGCATGGCCCTTGCGTCTTGCAATTCCTGGGTGGTCTTGGTGATGAACTCCTGAACAGCGGGCAATCCTTGCCCTGTGCCCTCCTGAGGGAAACGTGCCGCGAAGCACGCCTCCAAGTGGTGCCCGAGCACCTCCCTCGTGATGTGGGAAAGGTCTGAGGCCTTCTATAAGAAAGCCCCCGAGCCCTGCCCGAGAAGGGCGCTGGGCGCGCCTTCCTGTGCGATGGAGGGAGGCGCCCCTGGAGCGGGCGTTGATCCTGACGAGGCTACAGCTGTGACGCCACCCTCCTAAGGTCCTGCACATCGCAGCTGCTTCTTCTTCTTGGGGATGGCCTCAGGAGGGCCCTCGCCCTTGCTATCGGGGTCGTCAATTGCTGCAGCTTGGAAGGCACGCTCGAGGGAGCACACCGCATCTCTTTCTTCACATGGGACCGTGATGATCCCGCCGCTTCCCGGCATCTTGAGGACATTGTAGCTGTGATGGTCACCGATGATACGTCCATTTTGATCATGCTTTTATATCGATATTTATTGCATTATGGGTTGTTATTACACATTATGTCACAATACTTATGCCTATTCTTTCTTATTTTACAAGGTTTACATAAAGAGGGAGAATGCGGCAGCTGGAATTCTGGGCTGGAAAAGGAGCAAATATTAGAGACCTATTCTGCACAGCTCCAAAAGTCCTGAAACTTCACGGGAGTTATTTCCAGAATATATAAAAAATACTGAGCGCAAGAAGTACCAGAGGAGGGCCACCCACCATCCACGAGGGTGGGGGCGCGCCCTCCTGCCTCATGGGCCCCCTGGTGGCCCTTCGATGTCCATCTTCTGCTATATGGAGTCTTTCGTCGAGGAAAAAATCATAAGCAAGCTTACGGGACGAAACTCCACCGCCACGAGGCGGAACCTTGGCGGAACCAATCTAGGGCTCCGGCGGAGCTGTTCTGCCGGGGAAACTTCCCTCCGGGAGGGGGAAATCATCACCATCGTCATCACCAATGATCCTCTCATTGGGAGGGGGTCAATCTCCATCAACATCTTCACCAGCACCATCTCATCTCAAACCCTAGTTCATCTCTTGTATCCAATCTTTGTATCCAAACCTCAGATTGGTACCTGTGGGTTGCTAGTAGTGTTGATTACTCCTTGTAGTTGATGCTAGTTGGTTTACTTGGTGGAAGATTATATGTTCAGATCCATTATGCATATTAATACCCCTCTGATTATGAACATGAATATGCTTTGTGAGTAGTTACGTTTGTTCCTGAGGACATGGGAGAAGTCTTGCTATTAGTAGTCATGTGAATTTGCTATTCGTTCGATATTTTGATGAGATGTATGTTGTCATCCCACTAGTGGTGTCATGTGAACGTCGACTACATGACACTTCACCATTGTTTGGGCCTAGAGGGAGGCATTGGGAAGTAATAAGTAGATGATGGGTTGCTAGAGTGATAGAACCTTAAACCCTAGTTTATGCGTTGCTTCGTAAGGGGCTGATTTGGATCCATATGTTTCATGCTATGGTTAGGTTTACCTTAATACTTCTGTTGTAGTTGCAGATGCTTGCGATGGGGGTTATTCATAAGTGGGATGCTTGTCCAAGTAAGGACAGCACTCAAGCACTAGTCCACCCACATATCAAATTATCAAAGTACCAAACACGAATCATATGATCGTGATGAAAACTAGCTTGACGATAATTCCCATGTGTCCTCGGGAGCGCTTTCCTTCATATAAGAGTTTGTCCAGGCTTTTCCTTTGCTACAAAAAGGATTGGGCCATCTTGCTGCACCTTATTTACTTTTAATACTTGCTACTCGTTACCAATTACCTTATCACAAAACTATCTATTACCGATAATTTCAGTGCTTGCAGAGAATACCTTGTTGAAAACCGCTTATCATTTCCTTCTACTCCTCGTTGGGTTCGACACTCTTACTTATCGAAAGGAATATGATAGATCCCCTATACTTGTGGTTTATCAAGACTCTTTTCTGGCGCCATTGACGGGGAGTGAAGCGCCTTTGGTAGGTGGAATTTGGTAAGGAAAAATTTATATAGTGTGCTGAAATTTACTGTCACTTGTTACTATGGAAAGTAATCCTTTGAGGGGTTTGTTCGGGGTATCTTCACCTCGTCTGGAACCACAATTAGTTACCCCTCAACCTACTGAACCTACTGATAATGTTTACTTTGAAATTCCTTCGGGTATGATAGAGAAACTGGTAGCTAATCCTTTTGCAGGAGATGGAACATTACATCCCGACTTACACTTAATCTATGTGGATGAAGTTTGTGGATTATTTAAGCTTGCAGGTATGCCCGATGATGTTATCAATAAGAAGGTCTTCCCTTTATCTTTGAAGGGAGATGCATTGACATGGTATAGGCTATGTGATGATATGGGATTATGGGACTACAAACGGTTGAAAGTGGAATTCCATCAGAAGTTTTATCCTATGCATCTTGTTCATCGTGATCGTAATTATATATATAATTGTTGGCCTCGTGAAGGATAAAGAATCACTCAAGCTTGGGGAGGCTTAAGTCAATGTTATATTCATTCCCCAATCATGAGCTCTCAAGAGAAATGATTATTCAAAATTTTTATGCTCGGCTTTCTGACAACAATCGCTCCATGCTCGATACTTCTTGTATTGGTTCCTTTATGATGAAGACTATTGAATTCAAATGGAATTTATTGGAGAGAATTAAACGCAACTCTGAAGATTGGTATCTCAACGAAGGTAAGGAGTCAGGTATAACACCTAAGTTTGATCGTGCTAAATCTTTTATGGATACCGATGTTTTCCGTAAATTTAGCACTAAATATGGACTTGACTCTGAGATAGTAGCTTCTTTCTGTGAATCCTTTGCTACTCATGTTGATCTGCCTAAGGAGAAGTGGTTTAAATATAGTCCTCTCATTGAATTAAAAGTAGTTGCACCTATTAAAGTTGAAGAAAAAACTATCACTTATAATGATCCTATAGTTCCTACTGCTTATATTGAGAAACCACCTTTCCCTGTTAGAATAAAGCATCATGCTAGAGCTTCAACTGTGGTTCATAAAAGTAATAATAGAACTTATACACCTCCTGAAGAAGTCAAAGTTGAACCTAATATTTCTATTGTTAAAGATCTCTTGGCTGATAATATTGATGGGCATGTTATTTACTTATGTGATGAAGCTGCTAGAATTGCTAGCCCTGATACTGATACGTCTACGACGTATCTATAATTTTTGATTGCTCCATGCTATATTACCTATTGTTTTGGACATTATTGGGCTTTATTATCCACTTTTATATTATTTTTGGGACTAACCTATTAACCGAAGGCCCGGCCCAGAATTGCTGTTTTTTTGCCTATTTTAGGGTTTCGAAGAAAAGGAATATCGAACGGAGTCCAAACGGAATGAAACCTTCGGGAACGTGATTTTCTCACCGAACATGATCCAGAGACTTGGACCCTATGTCAAGAAACAAAGGAGGAGGCCATGAGGTAGGGGGCGCGTCTACCCCCCCCCCCCCAGGCGCACCCTCTACCCTCGTGGGGCCCCTATTGCTCCACTGACGTACTCCTTCCTCCTATATATACCTACGTACCCCCAAACGATCAGATACAGAGCCAAAACCCTAATTCCACCGCCGCAACTTTCTGTATCCACGAGATCCCATCTTGGGGCCTGTTCCGGAGCTCCGCCAGAGGGGGTATCCATCACGGAGGTCTTCTACATCAACACCATAGCCCCTCCGATGAAGTGTGAGTAGTTTACCTCAGACCTACGGGTCCATAGTTATTATCTAGATGGCTTCTTCTCTCTTTTTGCATCTCAATACAATGTTCTCCCCCTCTCTTATTGAGATCTATTCGATGTAATCTTCTTTTTGTTGTGTGTTTGTTGAGACCGATGAATTGTGGGTTTATGATCAAGTCTATCTATGAATAATATTTGAATCTTCTCTGAATTCTTTTATGTATGATTGGTTATCTTTGCAAGTCTCTTCGAATTATCAGTTTGGTTTGGCCTACTAGATTGATCTTTCTTGCAATGGGGGAAGTGCTTAGCTTTGGGTTCAATCTTGCGGTGTCCTTTCCCAGTGACAGTAGGGGCATCAAGGCACGTATTGTATTGTTGCCATTGAGGATAACAAGATGGGGTTTTCATCATATTGCATGAGTTTATCCCTCTACTTCATGTCATCTTGCTTAAGGCGTTACTCTATTTTCATTAACTTAATACTCTAGATGCATGCTGGATAGCGGTCGATGAGTGGAGTAGTAGTAGTAGATGCAGGCAGGAGTCGGTCTACTTGTCTCGGACGTGATGCCTATATACATGATCATACCTAGATATTCTCATAACTATGCTCAATTCTGTCAATTGCTCAACAGTAATTTGTTCACCCACCGTAGAATACTTATGCTCTTGAGAGAAGCCACTAGTGAAACCTATGGCCCCCGGGTCTATCTTCATCATATTAATCTTCCAATACTTAGTTATCTTCATTGCCTTTTATTTTATTTTGCATCTTTATCATAAAAATACCAAAAATATTATCTTATCATATCTATCAGATCTCACTCTCGTAAGTGGCCGTGTAGGGATTGACAACCCCTTATCGCGTTGGTTGCGAGGATTTATTTGTTTTGTGCAGGTATGAGGGACTCGCGCGTAGCCTCCTACTGGATTGATACCTTGGTTCTCAAAAACTGAGGGAAATACTTACGCTACTTTGCTGCATCATCCCTTCCTCTTTGAGGAAAACCAACGCAGTGCTCAAGAGGTAGCCAGAAGGATTTCTGGCGCCGTTGCCGGGGAGTCTACCCAAAAGTCAATATACCAAGTACCCATCACAATCCCTATCTCCCGCATTACATTATTTGACATTTGCCTCTAGTTTTCCTCTCCCCCACTTCACCCTTGCCATTTTATTCGCCCTCTCTCTCTCTATCCTCCCTCTCTTTCTCTATTTGCCTCTTTTTGCCCGCTTGCTTTTTGTTTGCTTGTGTGTTAGTTTGTTTGCTTGTCGTTATGGCTAGTCCCTTACCCAGTCCATTGTCCCCTAAGTTTGAATTCTTTCACTTCAAACAAAGCCAAGGAGAAAACTTACAAGATTCCTGGTCGAGAATAATGGAGTCTTATCATAATCGTACCTTTGAAGTGAACTTGAGAATTTTGCTTCATAATTTCTATGTTCGATTAAATATGTCTCATAGACAACTCTTGGATTGCGTTGCCAAAGGCAATTTTATTGAAATTGATCCCCATATTGCACTTGAAATTATAAAAGGTATAGTGGGAACACTACCTCAATAAAAGGGGCCTCATCCTACCCAGGAAGACCCACAAGTTTTTGAAAACAATTGTGAAGTCACTAAGATTTTACAGAAGTCTCTTGAACCTCTTAAGAACGTTAGCGGAAATCTCAACCGTATGAATATGTTGATTACTCTTTAAAATAAGCGGTTGGATTCTTTAGATCTAAAAATTTCAGAATATGAAGGGAAACATAAAGAACCTCCCGGATTCGAGCTTGATTCCGCTAAAAAGTTGAAAACCAAAGATGGCAATACCTAGATCTATCCTCGCCTTTTATGCCTAGCTAGGGGCGTTAAATGATAGCGCTTGTTGGGAGGCAACCCAATTTTATTTTTGTTCCTTGCTTTTTTCTCCTGTTTAGTAATAAATAATTTATTTATCCTCTGTTTAGGTTGTGTTTTTTTGTTTAATTAGTGTTTGTGCCAAGTAGAACCGTGGGGAAGACTTGGGGAAAGTCTTGTTAATCTTGCTGTAAAAAACAGAAACTTTAGCACTCACGGGAACTGCTTCCATTTTTATTTGGAAAGTGATACTTAGTTAATTATTTTTGCAGATGATTAATATATAAATTCCTCACGTCCAGCAATTTATTTTAGAATTTTCGGGGTTCCAGATCTTGCGATAGCTACAGATTACTAGACTGTTCTGTTTTTGACAGATTCTGTTTTTCGTGTGTTGTTTGCTTATTTTGATGAATCTATGGCTAGTAAAATAGTTTATAAACCATATAGAAGTTGGAATAAAGTAGGTTTAACACCAATATAAATAAAGAATGAGTTCATTACAGTACCTTGAAGTGGTCTTTTGTTTTCTTTCGCTAACGGAGCTCACGAGATTTTCTACTTTAAGTTTTGTGTTGTGAAGTTTTCAAGTTTTGGGTAAAGATTTGATGGATTATGGAACAAGGAGTGGCAAGAGACTAAGCTTGGGGATGCCCATGGCACCCCCAAGATAATCTAAGGACACCTAAAAGCCAGAGCTTGGGGATGCCCCGGAAGGCATCCCCTCTTTTCGTCTACTTCTATCGGTAACTTTACTTGGAGCTATATTTTTATTCCCCACATGATATGTGTTTTGCTTGGAGCGTCTTGTATGATTTGAGTCTTTGCTTTTTAGTTTACCACAATCATCCTTTCTGTACACACCTTTTGAGAGAGCCATACATGATTTGAAATTTGTTAGAATACTCTATATGCTTCACTTATATCTTTTGAGCTATATAGTTTTGCTCTAGTACTTCACTTATATCTTTTAGAGCACGGTGGTAGATTTGTTTTATAGAAACTATTGATCTCTCATGCTTCACTTAGATGATTTTGAGAGTCTTAAATAGCATGGTAATTTGCTTAAATAACCCTAATATGCTAGGTATTCAAGATTAATAAAAAATTTCCTATGAGTGTTTTGAATACTAAGAAAAGTTTGATGCTTGATGATTGTTTTCAGATATGGAGGTAATAATATCAAAGTCGTGATAGTTGAGTAGTTGTGAATTTGAGAAGTGCTTGTGTTGAAATTTGCAAGTCCCGTAGCATGCACGTATGGTAAACATTATGTAACAAATTTGAAACATGAGGTGTTATTTGATTGTCTTCCTTATGAGTGGTGGTCGGGGACGAGCGATGGTCTTTTCCTACCAATCTATCCCCCTAGGAGCATGCGCGTAGTGCCGAGGTTTTTGATGACTTGTAGATTTTTGCAATAATTATGTGAGTTCTTTATGACTAATGTTGAGTCCATGCATTATACGCACTCTCACCCTTCCATCATTGCTAGCCTCTCCGGTACCGTGCATTTCCCTTTCTCACATTGAGAGTTGGTGCAAACTTCGCCGGTGCATCCACACCCTGTCATATGATACGCTCTTTCACACATAAACCTCCTTATATCTTCCTCAAAACAGCCACCATACCTACCTATTATGGCATTTCCATGGCCATTCTGAGATATATTTCCATGCAACTTTCCACCATTCCGTTTATCATGACACATTCATCATTGTCATATTGCTTAGCATGATCATGTAGTTGACATAGTATTTGTGGCAAAGCCACCGTTCATAATTCTTTCATACATTTCACTCTTGGTTCATTGCATATCTCGGTACACCGCTGGAGGCATTCATATAGAGTCATGT
The DNA here is from genome assembly GCF_018294505.1 of Triticum aestivum. Taxonomy (NCBI): domain Eukaryota; kingdom Viridiplantae; phylum Streptophyta; class Magnoliopsida; order Poales; family Poaceae; genus Triticum; species Triticum aestivum. Next base: position 221,546,160 of record NC_057812.1, on the reverse strand, counting down.
TTTGTTCTAGCATCGAGTTGTAATCATTGAGTTGTAAATAAATAGAAGTGTGATGATCATCATTTTCGAGAGCATTGTCCCAAGTGAGGAAATAAAAAAAGGAAGGCCATAAAAAAAGAGAAAGGCACAAATAAAAAATGAGAGAAAAAGAGAGAAGGGACAATGTTACTATCCTTTGCCACACTTGTGCTTCAAAGTAGCACCATGATCTTCATGATAGAGAGTCTCTTGTTTTGTCACTTTCATATACTAGTGGGGAATTTTCATTATAGAACTTGGCTTGTATATTCCAACAATGGGCCTCCTCAAGTGCCCTAGGTCTTCGTGAGCAAGCAAGTTGGATGCACACCCACTTAGTTTCTTTTGTTGAGCTTTCATACATTTATAGCTCTAGTGCATCCGTTGCATGGCAATCCCTACTCCTTGCATTAACATCAATCGGTGGGCATCTCCATAGCCCATTGATTAGCCTCATTGATGTGAGACTTTCTCCTTTTTGTCTTCTCCACATAACCCCCATCATCATATTCTATTCCACCCATAGTGCTATGTCCATGGCTCGCGCTCATATATTGCGTGAAAGTTTATAGGTTTGAGATTGCTAAGGTATGAAACAATTGCTTGGCTTGTCATCGGGGGTGTGCATGATGAGAGCATTCTTGTGTGACGAAAATGGAGCATGACTAAACTATATGATTTTATAGGGATGAACTTTCTTTGGCCATGTTATTTTGAGAAGACACAATTGCTTAGTTAGTATGCTTGAAGTATTATTATTTTTACGTCAATATGAACTTTTGTCTTGAATCTTTCAGATCTGAATATTCATACCACAATTAAGAAGAATTACATTAAAATTATGCCAAGTAGCACTCCACATGAAAAATTATGTTTGTATCATTCACCTACTCGAGGACGAGCAGGAATTAAGCTTGGGGATGCTTGATACGTCTCCAACGTATCTATAATTTCTGATTGCTCCATGCTATATTATCTATTGTTTTGGACATTGTTGGGCTTTATTATCCACTTTTATATTGTTTTTGGGAGTAACCTATTAACCGGAGGCCCAGCCCAGAATTGCTATTTTTTGCCTATTTTAGGGTTTCGAAGAAAAGGAATATCGAATGGAGTCCAAACGGAATGAAACCTTCGGGAACGTGATTTTCTCACCGAACATGATCCAGAGACTTGGACCCTACGTCAAGAAACAAAGGAGGAGGCCACGAGGTAGGGGGCGCGCCTACCCCCCCCCCCCAGGCGCACCATCTACCCTCGTGGGCCCCCTATTGCTCCACCGACGTACTCCTTCCTCCTATATATAACTACGTACCCCCAAACGATCAGATACATAGCCAAAACCCTAATTCCACCGCCGCAACTTTCTGTATCCATGAGATCCCATCTTGGGGCCTGTTCCGGAGCTCCGCCGGAGGGGGTATCCATCACGGAGGGCTTCTACATCAACACCATAGCCCCTCCGATGAAGTGTGAGTAGTTTACCTCAGACCTACGGGTCCATAGTTATTATCTAGATGGCTTCTTCTCTCTTTTTGGATCTCAATACAATGTTCTCCCCCTCTCTTGTTGAGATCTATTCGATGTAATCTTCTTTTTGCTATGTGTTTGTTGAGACCGATGAATTGTGGGTTTATGATCAAGTCTATCTATGAATAATATTTTGAATCTTCTTTGAATTCTTTTATGTATGACTGGTTATCTTTGCAAGTCTCTTCAAATTATCAGTTTGGTTTAGCCTACTAGATTGATCTTTCTTGCAATGGGGGAAGTGCTTAGCTTTGGGTTCAATCTTGCGGTGTCCTTTCCCAGTGACAGTAGGGGCAGCAAGGCACGTATTGTATTGTTGCCATTGAGGATAACAAGATGGGGTTTTCATCATATTGCATGAGTTTATCCCTCTACTTCATGTCATCTTGCTTAAGGCGTTACTCTGTTTTCATTAACTTAATACTCTAGATGCATGCTGGATAGCGGTCGATGAGTGGAGTAGTAGTAGTAGATGCAGGCAGGAGTCGGTCTACTTGTCTCGGACGTGATGCCTATATACATGATCATACCTAGATATTCTCATAACTATGCTCAATTCTGTCAATTGCTCAACAGTAATTTGTTCACCCACCGTAGAATACTTATGCTCTTGAGAGAAGCCACTAGTGAAACCTATGGCCCCCGGGTCTATCTTCATCATATTAATATTCCAATACTTAGTTATTTTCATTGCCTTTTATTTTACTTTGCATCTTTATCATAAAAATACCAAAAATATTATCTTATCATATCTATCAGATCTCACTCTCGTAAGTGGCCGTGTAGGGATTGACAACCCCTTATCGCGTTGGTTGCGAGGATTTATTTGTTTTGTGCAGGTACGAGGGACTCGCGCGTAGCCTCCTACTGGATTGATACCTTAGTTCTCAAAAACTGAGGGAAATACTTACGCTACTTTGCTGCATCATCCCTTCCTCTTCGAGGAAAACCAACGCAGTGCTCAAGAGGTAGCAGATACTAAAAATAAACATAGACCTGTTGTAGGCATGCCTGTTATTTCTATTAAAATAGGAGATCATTGCTATCATGGCTTATGTGATATGGGTGCTAGTGCAAGTGCAATACCTCATTCCTTATACAAAGAAATTATTCATGATATTGCACCTGCTGAGATAGAAGAGATTGATGTCAGAATTAAGCTTGCCAATAGAGACACTATTTCACCAATTGGGATTGTTAGAGATGTTGAAGTATTTTGTGGGAAGGTTAAATATCCTGCTGATTTTCTTGTTCTTGGTTCCCCACAAGATAGCTTTTGTCCCATTATATTTGGTAGACCCTTCTTGAATATTGTTAATGCTAAGATAGATTGCAAGAAGGATGTTGTTACTATTGGTTTGGATGATATGTCTCGTGAGTTTAATTTTTCTAAATTTCGTAGACAACCCTGTGTTGAAGAATTTCCTAGTAAAGATGAAATTATTGGTCTTGCTTCTATTGTTGTGCCTCCTAATGATCCTTTAGACAATATTTGCTAGACCATGAGAATGATATGTTTATGAATGAAAGAAGGGAAATAGATGAGGTATTCTTTAAACAGGGACCTATTCTGAAACACAACTTACCTGTTGAAATCCTAGGGGATCCTCCTCCACCCAAGGGTGATCCCGTGTTTGAGCTTAAACAATTACCTGATACTCTTAAATATGCTTATCTTGATGAAAAGAAGATATATCATGTTATTATTAGTGCTAACCTTTCAGAGAAGGAGGAAGAGAGATTATTGAAAACTCTGAAGAAGCACCATGCTGCTATTAGATATACTCTTGATGATCTTAAGGGCATTAGTCCCACTCTATGTCAACACAAAATAAATTTGGAGAAAGACGCCAAACCAGTTATTGATCGCCAACGATGGCTGAATCCTAAGATGAAAGAAGTGGTAAGAAAAGAAATACTAAAGCTCCTTGAGGCAGGTATAATTTATCCCATTGCTGATAGTCAGTGGGTAAGTCCTATCCATTGTGTCCCTAAGAAGGGACGTATCACTGTTGTTCTTAATGGTAAAGATGAGTTGATTCTGCAAAGAATTATTACAAGTTATAAGATGGTAATTGATTTCCGCAAATTAAATAAGGCTACTAAAAAAGATCATTACCCCTTACCTTTTATTGATCAAATGCTAGAAAGATTATCCAAACATACACATTTTTGCTTTCTAGATGGTTACTCTAGTTTCTCTCAAATACCTGTGTCAGCTGATGATCAAGCTAAGACCACATTTACTTGCCCTTTCGGTACTTTTGCTTATAGACATATGCCTTTTGGTTTATGTAATGCACGTGCTACCTTTCAAAGATGCATGATGGCTACATTTTCTGACTTTTGTGAAAAGATATGTGATGTTTTCATGGATGATTTCTCCGTTTGTGGATCCTCTTTTGATGATTGCTTGAGCAACCTTGATCGAGTTTTGCAGAGATGTGAAGAAACTAATCTTGTCTTGAATTGGGAGAAATGCCACTTTATGGTTAATGAAGGTATTTTCTTGGGGCAAAACGGATGGCTGCTCTTGGATGACTTTGGTTGGTCTCTGCCATGCTTGGTGTCTGGTTCCGCTGCAAGCACGGATGCTCCCTTGCGCTTCACGTCCTTGGCCTTGGTCTTCTTCTCCTCTGGGTCCGCGGCAGGGAGCTCGAGGAAGGAGAGGCGCCCCTCCTCAGCTCTAGCACACTTGTTCGCGATGTTGAATAGCTCCAGGGTTGTGCACAACTCTTCATGGATGGCGAGCTCCTCCTTCATCTTGACGTCGTGGACACCGTCGGAAAATGCTGAGATGATGGCCTCATCGGTCACCTTGGGGATCTTGATCCGTGCGCTGTTGAAGCGCTGAATGTACTTCTGCAGGGTCTCTCCTGGTTGTTGCTTGATAAGGCACAGGTCGCCCGCGGCCGGGGGGCGGTCGCGAGTGCCTTGGAAGTTGGCGATGAAGCGGCTGCGCATCTCATCCCAGGAGGAGATCAAGCCCGGTGGCAGGTTCAGGAGCCAGGAGCGGGCGCCCTCCTTGAGAGCCATGGGAAACCAGTTCGCCATGACTTTCTCGTCGCCGTTGGCCGCTTCGATGCTCAGCTCGTAGAGCTACAAGAACTCTGTGGGGTCGAGGGTGTTGTCGTAGCGAGGAGGCAGATCCGGCTTGAACTTGCCCGGCCAGGTGACGCTACGCAGCTCATGGATGAAAGCACGGTAGCCGGCTATGGTCACCGGGGCCCGCCTTGGGGGTGGAGCTTGGTCTTGATAGGGTCTGCGCCCTGCCTCTACAGGTGGCGCGCGGTCTTCCCGCGGCAGCCGGTCCCGGCACGGTGGCGCGAGGAGCGGCAGAGCGTTTTGTTGCGGCCGAGGGACTTCTTGACAGCTTCTTTCTTCTCGCGCGGCCACGGGACACGGCGGGTCGCGTCGCGGAGCCGCGCGTCTTAGCTCCAGGGGGCTGTCTTGGGGCAGAGGTGGTGGAGGCGCTCCATGAGCTACGTCACCCGTAGCTGGCGGAGGGCGAGGCGGAGAGAGGGACGGCGCAATGGAGCCCCCTGCGGCGCGGACAAGCTCGGTGATGCGGTCGAACCAGTCCTCGTAGAGTTCGTCGACCAGTCGGTAGCGCAGGAGCTCATGCGCCATGAGGAGCGCAGCCCGTGCATCCATGGGAGGGCAACCTGCATGGGAAGAAGAACCGGTCAGGGTCAGCGATGGAGTGGCGGTGCGGCCGTCCCGCCGCACCAAGGGGTGCAGTGAGGATGCTTGCTGCTCATTCCCCGTCGGGCCGGTGGCGGCGTTGGCGGCAGGCGACAGGGAACAACGAGGTGGCCCGCCGACGGGAGCCGTCTGAGCGACGTGGGTGGCGAGGGCAGCTCGGCGCTCAGCGCGAGCGCGGCGCGCGTCTGCCATGGAGACGACGAGGCAACGGGGCGCGGGGCGACGGAAGGAAGCTTCGGCGCACCCCTACCTGGCGCTCCAAATGTCGGATCACGGGTTCCGGCAGACCCTCAAGCTTCGAACACTGGGTTACGCGTGAAGCTTTTCTCCCTATCGATCTGTGCCCTAGATCTCTAAGATCTCGAGGACGAACTCGACGAACTCACAACACAGAAAGACACAAGATTTATACTGGTTCGGGCCACCGTTGTGGTGTAATACCCTACTCTAGTGTGGTGATGGTGGATTGCCTCTTGATGATGAACAGTACAAGGGGAAGAACAGCCTCCTGAGGTTGAGGTGTTCTTATGCTTGGTGCACTTGTGTGGTTGGGGATGATCTTGATGATCCTCTCTCTCTCTCTCTCTCTCTGAATCCATCCTATGAATCCCCTCCCTACCATGGTGGCTAGTTCTACTTATATAGGCCCTGGTCCTCTCCCCAAATATTGAGCGGGAAGGGAGCCAACAATGGCCAATTTGAAAGAGGGCAGCTAGTACAAGCTATCCTGACAAAAGGTGGTCTTCGCCTGCCAAAGGTTCTAGTGGTGACGCCATCCTGGGCTCCATGGTGACCTCCGTCTTGCCGTCCTTCTGGTCTTGGTCTCGTTGCACCGATATGGAAACCTTTCCTTGATGCCTCGGTACTCCGCGCCTGCGCTTGCCCCCTTGGCACCAAAGAGGAAGCAAGGATATTGCACGCGCTGGCGCCCGCCTGGCCTCGATCGTCATGGCTCACATCACGAGGACCTCGCGAGGTTTGCCTTGCCTTGATCTCTCCACCCCTCGTGAGCCTGCCTGGCGAGGCCACTCCGGAGGAGGTCTTGCGTCGTCCGCCTCACGAGGCTTGGCCCCTCGCGAGGGTCTTGAATGCCTTGTCGATGAAGATGGGTCGTACGGGCCTGCTAGCTCAGCCACGTTGTGGGCCGCAGGCAGGCAAGTCTGGGAACCCTTGTTCCTAGAACACCGACATATATATTATGATAATCAATATAATAAACTGGCATCCCTGCTAAATTGGGGTTATTCCTTAAAAGGCTTTTGGTTACCTGGGGGCTTCTGTTTATAAAGCGGAGTTCTAATTACCCATTGATCCGGCTCATAAGCCACACATGAAAAACACTTGGGGGCTTGCCACCCAAGGTCAAAAGGAGCCAAAGAGAGTTTGTTGCAAAGCACAACTCAAACATAGGCACCCATTGAGCACAGCTCAAAATATTACTAGGGGGCTCTTTGCTTCTACAAGAACCAAGAGTCTATAACCTTGTAATAGGCTATAAAAGCGAGGCTTGGAAGCTAGGTGTATTCACCTAAAACCCCGGGTTATCCTGCCTTTTTTAAGTAAGCCACTCCGTCCAGGTAATCCTGGTAGACCCGTCGAACGTTTGACAAGTCAATCTTATAAAGACCCTGAACTTGTCATAGTTAAAATAACGATCGGTTGATGTGAGGTCCATCTTATAAAGGCTTTGTAAAATGGTTTAACTCAGTGGCCTGGCAGCCCATGAAAAGCCTCGTAGTTTTTTGCATATTTTCTTTTGAAATCTTTATGATGTTTCTTTTTAGGCGTTTTATACTAATCCAGTGTTTATTGACCCGTCTTTGATGTCGATTATAAGTCGTCAGTATACATTCAACTATAATCCGGTGTTGATTGACTCGGTCTGGCTTCGACTACAAGTCGCCAGTATGATATACAAATAATCTGGTGTTTATTACAACCCGGTACGGCTTTAGTATAAACCGGCAAAATAGGGAGGAGTTATCAGTACTCAAGATTTGGGTTATCACCCTTACTACAGAAAGTTGGTTAGCCAACGATGTGATTCAATGTCATAGGTATGATATATTTCATATTTGGTTGTCATTCAATACAGCCTGGTTATAAACCCGGATTATATGTTGGGCATTATAACCCGTCCGGTGATAAACCGCCAAGACACTTTCAACTTGTTATATGCAGAAACAGGTCAAATAAAGCTGCTAAGGATCATAAGCAAACATAACATAAATCACGGCAGATTAACAGTATCATGCAAAGTGAATATGCACGATGGCATAGCAGACCAAGTGTTTAAACTAGCATATTACAAGGCGTTTTGATGCCCAAAAGGATAATTGTTTTCAGCAAGTATTGCAGTATGCAGAAGATTAAGCCGGGCCCCGGATTATGACTCTTCGACAGGTTGGCTTGACGGTTTTGGATCATCCTGCACCGGTTCACCCTCCTCCTCTCCACCCAATGGCTGGAAATCAATGGTGGTCCAGTCAATTCCAGTTAGGGCCTTGAATACAGCTTCATCGCTTATAAGGGTGGAGGGGTTAACATCAGGAGCATAGGTATGCTTACGGATTGGTGGGATAAGATTCTCCACATAATGAGTTGGCGCAGCAAGTCGTTTGTTGTCAGCATCATAAACCGGGTGATAGTGAGAAAGATTTGTTTCTTCGGCCCATTTGCTCGTTAATGGACGCATTTCCTTTGTCAAAGCTCGAAGATCATCATTATCAAACTTTGACCTGCCTTCTTTTATGCTTGGATAGCCACGTCCTATATCAGCCAAGTCAAGATCTGGTATCCAAGCTTTAGCCCGGATTAGCGCAGTCAGAGCACCTGCCCTTGCAGCTGATCTTTTTAACTCGTCCAATCGGGCAGGAAACATTGACAGCTTTTCTAATGTTTCCTTGATCAGGTTTGGGGGCAATTTGTTATGAGCGGCAGTGCAAATGATCCGTTGGGCGCCGGTATATAACTGCTCTATAAGAGTATAGGCAGCCTTCAACTTCTTCTGCATATCCGAGCCCAGGTGGGTAATGCGAGATCCTGCATCATTGAACATATTGATAAACCGGCAGTTTATGGGATGATACATGTTGAAGCTTATCATAAGGGTACTTACCAAACACAGCAGTGGTCATGGCATTGATTTGCCACTTCAGGCCAGTCAATTCTTCTGCTACCGGTTTAAGACCTATTTCAGCGTCCTCCGCCCGCTTTAGCAGAGTTGCTTTTTCAGCGTCCCATCCTGCTCGTTCGCCTTTAAAGCCCTCTTTTAGTTGTTCCATGGCTGCTAAAGCGCCAGTCAGCTCTTCTTTAGCCTTGGAAGTTTTTGCCTGCTGGGACTTAATATTTTCCTGAAGGTCGGCGATTTGAGATTCTTTTTGGCTCAGATCGTCTTGCAAGCGACATATAATGAGTTAGTAATGCATATTTGAAGTCCCAAACACATAACAGGTTATACACTTGGCACTTGGGGGCTAATGCATATGGCTTTTATCAACTAACATTTTAAGTCCCAAGCACATAACAAGTTATACACTTGGCACTTGGGGGCTAATGTATATTTGCTCCAGACAAAATTATGGATTTTTCTTCATCAATCGGTTTATAAAGATGGTTATCAAGAGTTTTGGAAGCTTCATGACAGAAAGGTACCGATTCATCCTAAAGGTATAAACCGATCCCTGGGGGCTACACAAGCAAAAAATTGCAAGATTCATACTTAAAAGTCCTGGTTCATCCTGAAACGATAAACCGGCCCGTGGGGGCTACGCAGGCAAAGTTGAAGTATTACGAAGTCCCGGTTCACAATGATGTCATAAACAGGCCCTTAACTTGGGGGCTGTTGGCGTTGATATTAGAAATTGGGCACAAGAGAAACAATTATGAAGAGTTAGTAGTGTTTACCTCATATCACTCCTTCATCAGGCCCACTAAACCGGCTTCATAGTCGCGGCTTGTATACAAGCGGTTTAAGAAGCCGGAATGAATCTCTTGAGCATTGAGGTGGGCATAGCTGGATAAATCTATTTTCCACTTGCCCTTATCCATAGCAGAAAACTCTTCCTTGGCACTATGCTTTGATAAAGCAATAGGATTGCCAGGGGTGGTGTGGCCGACGCCAATGACAATGACATCGTCCGGTTGGTCATCAGCCGCTTTGGCTGGGCTTGGCGGTTTATTTGCAGCTTTGGCCGGGCTTGGCGGATCAGTAGCATGGCCGGTGGGATCCTCTTCCATCGGTTCAGCAAAGGTCTCATGATGTTCTGGTGGTGGATCATCATGTATAGTGTCAGCATTCGGCTCAAATTGTTCTGGGGTCTGTTCCGGGTTATCATCAGCCGGCTTATCATCAGCTGGCTTATTCAATTTGGCCTTTTTGTTGGACCTGGCTTTGGCTCTGAAAGGAAAAGACATAAAGGTTAGATATAACAAATAAGTATAAAGCGTCAAGAGTTAAGTTTAAAGTGCTCACCCAGGAATAGTCTTCAGAGGAGGGAGTTGTGTGGCCGTTGACTCGTCGGATGATGAATGAGGTGTTCCATGATAGTTTGAATCAGACGGGTTAAGAGGTTGCCTGAAATAACCCGCCTTGGGATAAGGAATATCATAAATGTATGAGACCTCTGATCGACATTTCCGGTTTGGAGTGTTCAGTAAACCGGCTGAAGTAACTACATGGCCACTGTGCCGGGTTGTGCGGCGAGCTTCATGCTGTTGTTTCTTCGAAAGAAAGTTGGGATCCAGATAAGCTAGAGGGTCTGAAAATTTTACTTTTCGGATTGCTTGACGGGTTTTCTGTGTTGGCTGAGGATATGAACCGGAGGAAAGAATAATTACCTCTACATCTTCAGCCCGCTAGCTTTAGCATCCTCCTGATAAGGGTCATTGTCAATGAGGTGTGTGAAAAATGAACCAAGAGAACCAAGTTCTACCTCTGAGTCCGGATTATCAAGGTCCTCGTCGAGGTTCAGCCCAGTGGATTCAGTTGTTTTCTTCTTAGCAGGTTTTTTGACAACCTTTGTCTTGGGACGAAGGGTCTTGGCCGGTTTATCCTGAGGTTTCTTCTTCCAAAATGGGTCGTCACCCTGTTAAAAGATTGACAAAGGTTGTAAGAAAAAGTTAAGAATATCAGGAACAAACAGGAGTTAGGCAATTCTTACAGCTGGCGGTATATTCAAAACGCAGAAGGGACTTAGCCCTGTTTTGCTGCAGACGGCCACCGATTCATCCAGGATCTTTTTAACAGCTTCAGTGATTTCAGCGTCACTTAACTGAATGTCAGTGTGCCATTGAGGATCTTTTTAGTCCCCTGTGTACTCGCACATTAAACCGTGGAGACGGCTTAAAGGCAAAATACTCCACGATATCCAGCAACGAACAAAGTTAATTCCTGTTAAACCATTAGCCATAAAGGCTCTGAGCTTGGCGAGTTGTGGTGCATATTTGTCCCATTCCTTTGTAGTCAACCTTTGCGGAAATGGATGCGTGTTCGTAAGCTGGTGAGCACGATAACCTGGCAGAGGATTCTCATTGTCAGGGGAAGTATCTTTGCAGTAGAACCAAGTCTGGTTCCAGTCCTTAGGGTGACTATGATGCTTGGCGTGGGGGAAGCTCACGTCTTTCCTCTTCTGAATTGAAACACTGCCAAGTTCAGTATTAGGCCCGTCTACAAATTCAGTACGGCGGTTTAAATAGAAAATTTCCCTAAACAGTTCAACGGTCGGTTCTTCTTGCAGATAAGCCTCGCAAAACACTTGGAAACTACAAATATTGGACACAGAGTTAGGTCCAATATCTTGAGGGTGGATCTAGAAGCTACCAAGCACATTGCGAAAAAACTTTGATCCGGGAGGTTTAAAACCACGGTTCAGATGATCAACAAACAGAACTATCTCGCCATCCTTGGGCTCGGGAGGATTTTCTTGACCAGGGGCTCGCCAGTGGATTTCACTCTGTTATGGTAAAGCGCCGGTTATAACACATCCTTTCAGATCTTCCTCCGTAACCCGGGATGGAACCCAGTTACAAGCATAAAAGGTCTTTGCCATTTCTTAGACAACCTGAAGGAAGGATTGTGCCGGTTTAAGATTCATGGTTGACAAGCATAAAGCATTGTAGGTTAAGGGACAAAAGGTTTCCAGGCATGCAAAAATTGTTAAACCAGAGATTAATGCTATTATAAAGGATAAAGCGATTGGCGGTTTACAATTGGACTAATGGCATATGGCAGGTTATTTTCTAAAAGATAAACCGCCTACATGGACAATGAAAATATAGATCTAAAGCCGAAAAATGACCAAGTGAGGAAGAACAAGTTTCACAGTTTCACATTAGAATTTTAGATCTACCGCACGTCAGGAAAAGGAAAATATTTAGACCTAAAGGTTGGTGCGTGAGCAGTTCATGAAGTTCCAGATCGGGTCTTTCTACACAATAGAGATGATCTGATGCCAAAAGAGGGACTATCATTGCTACCGCACAAGAATGTATTATGTTTGGAGTCTATCATATAGGCTATAACGAAGAACAGGGGAAGAACACCGTGAAGCTTCCATGAGCCTGTGAAAATCCTAAACGGATCTACAGAGGAAAGAAAGAAGAACTCACCGAGACTGTTGAACAGCGGAAGGGCGCCGCGATTCTCTAGTCGAATCAGGTTGATGCAGCGGCCGTTGTTGGGGCAGATGCGAAGGTCGACCGCGGCGGCAGCGTTCGGGTACTGAGGCGATGCGAGGTGGAAGAAAGACGAAGAAGCAAGGGGGGAAAGGAAAGGGACCCTCGGTCCTATTTATAAGACGAAGGGATAGGCAACAGGCACAGGAATCGAGGAGCCCAAAAAATGGATATGTGACAGAGTTGTCGCCTCGATTTTCGGAGGCTTAGTAATAAAAGTAAGGTATATACGGTTTTTAATGAACAGGTGATGTCATGGCGGTTTATTATAATCCTGGAAGAAGACGTCATGATGGATTACAAGGTTCACTCGAAAGTGTTGAAGAAGAAATTTTCCAAAAGTGTGGAAGATTGACATGAACAGGTTCAAATCAATCTGGGGCTTAATGTTGGGGATATAACTACTGAGTGTAAACCGCCCAGGAGGGGCCTGGTTATACCCATAAGGGGTTATCCATATTGAAGCCCATGAAGACAAGGAGCATGGCGCTTTACTATAAGAGATCTAAAGGCCTAGGGCCCAAAGGCGGATTAGGGCCCGTAGACATAAACCACCATAAGGTGTGTAACTTGTGTTGTAAGATAGGAAAGGATAGAAACCGAGCCGGACACGTTTATGAGCCGCCCGGGATTCTGTAAACTGTCGGGTGTCAACCTGTGTATATAAAGGGACAACCCGGTGGCGGTTTAGGGACAAGAAACAACAACTCGAGAGCCAGGCAAAGCGTATTCGCTCCCTGGTCATCGAAAACATAGCAATCCCATCATAACTGGAGTAGGCTTTACCTTCACCGTAAGGGGCCAAACCAGTATAATTCCTTGCGTCCTTTGTCCGCTTTAACCCCTTTAAGTTAACTACGTTGCGATGGCTCCACGACTAAGTCATCACACTAGGACATCTGCCGTGACAATCCCACGACATAAACCAACTAGCATCAACTACAAGGAGTAATCAACACTACTAGCAACCCACAGGTACCAATCTGAGGTTTGGATACAAAGATTAGATACAAGAGATGAACTAGGGTTTGAGATGAGATGGTGCTAGTGAGGATGTTGCTGGAGATTGACCCCCTCCCGATGAGAGGATCGTTGGTGATGATGATTCCCCCCTCCCGGAGGGAAGTTTCCCCGGTAGAATAACTCCACCGGAGCCCTAGATTGGTTCCTCCAAGGTTCCGCCTCGTGGCGGTGGAGTTTCGTCCCGTGAGCTTGCTTATGATTTTTTCCTGGATGAAAGACTCCATATAGCCAAAGATGGGCATCAGAGGGCCACTGTGGGGCCCACGAGGCATGGGGCGCGCCCCCCACCCTCGTGGATGGTGGGTGGCCCCTCTCTGGTACTTTCTTCGCCCAATATTTTTTATATATTCTGAAAATAATTCCCGTGGAGTTTCAGGACTTTTGGAGATGTGTAGAATAGGTCTCTAATATTTACTCCTTTTCTAGCCCAGAATTCCAGCTGTCAGCATTCCCCCTCTTCATGTAAACCTTGTAAAATAAGAGAGAATAGGCATAAGTAGTGTGACATAATGTGTAATAACATCCCATAATGCAATAAATATCGATATAAAATCATGATGCAAAATGGACGTATCAGCCTACTATGTCGAGGGGGGAGGAGTGTGCGAGTATGAGATTGATGAAAAGAGGGGCAGGAGTGTGCACCTGCGTGGAACCGTATTGGACATAGGGGGCATGGACGGTGAGAAGAGAAGAGGGGAAGTGTGTGTTTGTGGTAGGCACACTTGGCTAGAGAGGTATATCAACCGGTGTGTGTGCCGGAAAGAAGGAGTCGAGGGGGCTACACACACCATGGGTGAACGACCTAAAGAGAAATAACGAATGTGTGCGATGGAGGGGACGCTGAGGGAGGGTGAGAGGGGGAGGGCGTGTGCATGCACGATAGAAAGTTAGTGCTAGATACAAAGATAAGAGGATTGTGTGGGTGTAAAAGACAAACAGAGATCATAATTCATTATAAAAAAAGTGGATTCAGATATTTGAAGAAGATATCATAGTGTTTTAAACTAACACATGCATGAATGAATATATATAATGGTGATACGCATGGTGTGGTTATGAACATGTTATACTACATATAATATATAGAACATTGATTATAATTTGTGATAATGTGTAGCTTTTGCAGCTCAAGGCTAAATACTTGTCATAATGTAGGGGGCGGGGCACTATACTTTGTGGGATAAACACGGTGTACATATGGAACATGGTTTAGATTATGAAGATCTAGTTAGTACATCAAATGTACTATCATTTGGAATCAACATCAAGTGTATTCAAAAATTTGAATTCGAGTTCATATAGTACACATAGTTCATATCTACCTCTATAGTAATCATGTGGTGTGTTGTTAAGATAATACACGAATAATGGTTTAAGTTGGCAACAATCATGATTGTAGATTCTTATTCAAATAGAGAAACGAATTCAAATTTAGTTTGAATTACTGTGGTAGTATAGACATTTGGAATGCATTAAAATGTTGGTATGAGTAGGTTACATGCATTATACAGCTAGCAAAAAAATTTAATTGGACATAACATGGATTCATAGCTTTGAATAGCATTTGTACAGTAAAATGAGACAAGACTCTCTCTTTGTGTAGTGTGAATAGTTTTATTTTTTTCATTTTTTCGTTGAGGGAAGTTCGAATTGATTTGGTATGTACAATATTACACGTTAGGCTTGTCCCTAAAATTCAACCCGCACCTTGTTATATCTCGAAAATTCAGATATCGTGCTCCCAAAACTTGCGCCTTCACAACCCGCGCCTTGCTATCCCGAAATTACAACACACGCGAAAACTCCCTTAAACTGCCAAATCCCGACACATGAAATCCACCTTCTAACCCTGAGCCGAAAGGGCCGCTAGTTCAAATCGGTGGGGGTACTTTTGTAACACGCCCTACATTTTCGACAAACGCGTCCCTAAGTCATGGTCCCCCCCTCCTCCATCACCTCCTTTTCGCCATTCAAAATCCCAGGCCGCCATAACCTCTCTGATCCAGCCATGAAACCCCACCCTCCTCCATCCGCCACCCCACTGTTGCCCAGTCGGAGCTTCTTCCCCAATGATGTCGTCCACCGTAACAGCCCGGCGTCCCTCATTCACCTCCCTGGATGAGGATCCATCGTCGATCTCGTTGTCCCACCGGTTCATCCTCCCCATCCTCCACCTCCAAGGAGCTGCTCCGACGATCGCCTCGTCTATCGCGGCTAATCCATCCCCACAGCACCGCCTTAACCTGCTCCACCGGAACCGCAACATCCTCACCGACTCCTCGGACAAAGCTGAGGCCTACTCGGCACCACCAAAGAGGTTGTACACTCATCGCATCACACCTTCTCCTTAACTCAACCTCCCGGCTCCAACAATGCTCTATCCTGCACCCCCATGGTGTGGCTACCTCGAAGCCGGCGCCACGGGCGACATCTCCACGACGGCTCTCCCCCAGTGCAAGGCCCCTTCGGCGGTGGTGTCCATACTATCCAAATATGCTGCTGCTGCTCCGGCTCCCGCTCGTTCGTGCTACTACTCTACTCTCCCCCTTGCTTGTGTTGCTGCTCTACTCTTGCTCTCACTCGCGCTGCTAATGCTCGTACAAGGGTTGCTGCAGCTACACGAGTTGCTGCTCTGGCTCTAGTTCGTGCTGCTTCTCCAAGCGCTGCTGCTCCGACTGCTATCTGCTACTGTGTTCCCCATCAATCGCTTGTTAATTTGGATCACTGTTTCTCTACTACTAGTGCTCGAGCGTCCTAAACTACATGTGAAGTGCCTCTCTGCTACCAGTGCGTTCAGTTTCGACAGTAACATTCAGATTCCACGATAAATTTCAGTTTCGACAGTTAAGTTCAGAGTCAACAGTTTTTACCTCATCTGTTGTAGTCAGGTGTTTTTTTGGTGACGTAAATCTTACATTTATCACTTTTTGGTAATGTATTTTACATCATCTATTGAAGATGCTATTAGAATCCCACTTGAGATTAACGATGTATGTCTTGTACTGCTCTAGCCTCGACGTCTTACGGCTCGCCGGAGTTGCTCCAACGACGGAACCATCCATCACAACAAAGAAGTGCCATGGACGCCGTCTACAGATTCCTAAGATCTTCCTCCGCACCTCTGATAGCCACCTCTACCTCAACTTCTTCAGCGAACAAACCAATGATGTTGAGGTTGACACGGCTACGGCAAATAGGTTGTACACTTGTTGCATCACTTATTACTCTACATTCATGTCGATCCATTAGGGTTATTTTGGTTCAAAGGAAAAACATAGCAATAGGAAATTTTCCTATGGCACTATACTATTCAATTATTCATGCATTTTGTTGAAAGGAATGGAGCAAAACATCCACCTGGACCTACTTTTCAAAATCCTATGCATGAAAACAAGACCAAGTGCATTAGTGGCAGAATAACATTCTAATTGTGCATGCTTTCGTATGGTTTCACTTTAATTTGGTCATGTTTCTTTGCATTCCTCTGCTCTTCCAATTCCTGTGAACCAAACACCCAAGTTGACAGGAATCCTGTCTTTACAAATGCTCTGTTCCCCACTTGCGTTCCTATCCTATTTCAGTGTTTTTCTTATCCCTGCATTTTTAGAATCCTGCAAGCCAAAGGAGCCCTTACATAATTACTTCAGTTATAGGTAGGTGTCAAAGAAAACTTTATGTGGCTTGTCCTGCTCCTGCCGCGACGTCGTCCACCTCATCTGAGTTGCTCCATTGATAGAAGCATCCACCAAACCAGACATCACGACTCCTGACCGTCTTTCACCGCCTCACATCTCCTTCCTTGCTTCCAATACCCACCACAACTGCATCACCATCATTGACTCAGCAGATGAACCTGAGGAGTACACGGGTCCACAAGACAGGTCACACTCTTTTGTTTCTGCTTATGTTACGCATTGCTTAATATTACCTGCTACTTTGTCATCCTGTTCACCTCTTAGACTTCAAGTCGGGTCCAAATTAATGTTCAAACTTGATTTTTAAAATTACTTGTGGGGCACATATTGAGGCAGCAATGAATAGTATCTCTATCTATTATCTGGTTCACCTAGGGTATGCCTATGTTGTTCATCTTGGGTGGGAAACAAATAGTAAAGCAATCATCATCTGTCTTTTTATTAAATTAAAGCTATCATCAGCCTGCTATCATTATTTTCGGATCCATCCACTGGTTGTTACCATCACTCTAGATTTCTGGATGCTCTCCTTACATAATCTCACTATATTTTTTTCATATGCATGTCAGATATTGTACACAGTCATGCTGAACATGTAGATAAAAAGAGAAGAGTTTTGCTCGGAAATACAATGTCATGCAGACATCGCTCCATGCAGGGGCGGAGCCAGGATTTAAGCATAGGGGGGCGAAGAAGGCATTGAAACACACATGAACAATGTCACAAACATATTTCAAGTCCTAAATATTGTAGCAATATCAAACACATACCAGAACATATTTTACATTAAAAAGGCTACATTTCTACTCACTAGTTTGAATGATCTACGACCTCATCCCAGCCGATCGAACAAATCATTAATCTCATAAACATTGACCTCGCAACTATTTCCTTCCCAATGTATACCACCATGTAATATCAAACAAAACTCTCACCCATTTTATTTCAAAGGCGCGTATTGATAAGTTTGATTACTAAAAAAGGCTCCATATTTGCAATTGAGACTGGGAGAGAGGTGACCAATTGTAATAATCTATCAACCATTGAATGTGCCGAAGTTTTACCTGTTATGTCCAGTAGGTTGCTTTGTGGCATGTATCTCCATGATTGGATTTGCATCTTCAAAAGTAGGTTGCTCGGTGGTGTTCCTCTTTATGATCTATGCAATTCTAGTGCAAATAGATACATAATCTGTTAACTGGTCTGATAACCAACAAAATGAATTAACTACTAACTATTGATTGATTGGTTTGTGTGATAAAAAATGACGCTGAAATATTATGAATCTATAAACAATAATACCTCTACCTCAGATCAAGTTAGACGAATTGAGTGTGGCAGTGACGTCCCATAGAATTGCGTTGGATTGATGAGCGACAGCCCAACAGCTTTGCTAAACATGGAACGTCGACGGCGTGGACGCCCAACGGCGATAATGTTTAGTGCTCGATGCAGCGCTAACCCTAGCCGCCTAGTGCGTCGTGCGCAGCGTCGGCGCGGAATATGTGTAGTCTAGGAAGTCGCCACAAGCCCACAATGCATTAGTGCAGCGGATGGATGGTGTGTATTGGCTAGGTACGTGCAACCTGGCCATTGTTGCGTTGTTGGGCTTTGACACTTAAAACTTAGCCCATATCCTTGCTAATGGCTGGAGTAATTAAGCCTAATAACTAGTACTAGTCCCCGCTGAAACTTGTTGGGGGTGGCCAATCCATGGGGGGCCTGGCCCCCGCTCGCCCCCCCCCCCCCACTGCCTCCACCTCTGGCTCCATGGTGGGTTCAATGGAAAACCCTCCCCCCTCTCCAGATTGTAATCCAGAGGAAGATATTTGTTCTGAGGCGGATTTAGACACAGCTGGCCACTCCTATTTACCCCCAAGGTGTTTGCTCTAACTTGGCATGATGATGGTTGTCCTATTATGCATATGTTGCCTTGCAGTGCCTACTTTCGACATCATATATGCCATATGGTTAGTTTAGACATGTTCTGTAATGACACATGTTTAGTTTCTATATCATATATGGGAATTATGCAGTCTCGTCTCTTTTAGCCAGCCATAATATATGTGAAGTATGCAATGCCATCCTGTTTAACCAGGCATCATATATTTGAATGATAGCTTGCCCATCCTTTTCTTCATTACATTTCCATTTGTCTATAATGTTTGTACATTAAACTACTCTTCCTGTGAATCAGCCATTTGAGTGGGTGATGGAAAATTTTGGAGTGAAAACAATGTCTTCAAAGCAGACAGTGCTACCTGTCGAAGCAGATCTCTTGCTGGGTCCCGATAGCTCCTCGAAGATGGATTCAGAGACAGATGACCAGTCCTATTCCCCCCACCGAGGTGTATGCTCTAACTTGGCACGATTATACTGCTCATATCATGCATATGGTGTCTTGCATTGCATAGTTTAGACATCATATACACAATATTCAACACCATGTTCTTAGTTCAGACATCATATATGCGAATGCCCTCTGCTTAGCATATAAATCACATATGTGAATTAAATCATGCGGTCATGATTACTTAGATAACATGTATGTGAATTATGTCATACGAACCTGTTTACTAAAGACATCATATAATTATCTCATGCCATCATGTTTAGTTAGTCATCATATCTTTGAATTATGTCATGCTATGCTATCCGGTTTAGATAGACATCATATATGTGAAATTATGGCATGCTATACTTTTTAGTTAAACAATATACATGTCAACTGTTTCATGCCCTCTTTTTTTCACACTATCTATTGCACTCGTCTCTCATACAATGTATGTACATTCAACTATGTTTCCTATTTATCAGCCATTTGAATTAGAGTGGGTGATGGCAGTATCTAGCGGAGTAAAAACACAGTCTTCAAATAAAACAGTGCTACCTCTTGGTGGAGATAGCACCCCGGTTGTACATGCACGAGAACCAGCCCTACCACACATAACCCAGACTCTCGCAGATTGTACCCCTAATGTGATGGACAGAGAATCAGCTTCACCCAATCTAACCCCAACCCCAGCAGATAGTAACCCAGTTCCTGTTGACACAGCACCATCTCCACCACAAAGCTCCCAAACAAGAGCATTTAGTAAGGCAACTCCAGTGCCCAGAGCGCCAGTACTACCATGGTGAACCCCAAGTCCACTTATTCCCGTGGAGGAAGCACAACCGACCATTCGTAGTTTAGCATCTATCGCATTTGATGTTGTTAAATCCGATGTGTGTATCTTCCCATCATGGAAATATTATACTAAAGATGAAGGAAAATGCCAGTTGCAAGTGTTTGTCCAGGAGTTATGTGTAGTTATTCATGGCGATTACTTTGCTTTGTCCCATACATTCTACCTCCATGATGGTCATAATACAGCAAATTTTCCCATTTTTCTCTATAGAGAAGGACTGATTTGGAAACTCAGGATGAGGTAACATGTGCTAATACCTCTGCTATCTTCAAGAATGCTTGGTGGCAGTATCAGAATTACCTAAAGAAAACGTACTTCACTGGCAAAGAAACTCATCAAATTCTCTTACGTTCTCTTGAGACACATTTACTGGACAATGACTGGGAATGCCTTGTTCTGTACTGGTCCCGACCCAAGAATGCGGTATGGTCTATGAGCTCATTTTTTATTTTTAAGTATTATATGCCTATGTCTTACTGTACTCTGTTTGTGTAGAACAAGTGCTTAAACCTGAAGAACAGTTGTTCTCATTTAAGATTCCATTGCTATCGTGCATACTGTTTTGCTCTTGTATCACTGTATTTACTCATACAAACTTATTTTTAAATTGAAGGATCCAATCAAAACTCCAATGGCACAACAGGTATGTTTATGCATGTTTCTTTAACAGGTTTGCTCTTATAAATAGCTCTGTTGATTTCAATTTCAATTGTGTATACAGTTGACTTCTCATATCATGCACATTACTAGCATCACAACAGAGCCAATAGTGTTGTTGTACATGTAGACCCGTGGTACCCATCTGAAATCTTGTTGTGTCGTGTAGTTTCCCACGCTTTGTATTCTTTCAGTGCTGCTTTGTCTTGAACTGATATGATTTGAACTGTGTCTCTATTTTGATTTGCAAGACAATGCAGTGACCATAGGACACAGATATATGTTTGTTTGATGCTTTTATTATGTACTACTTGGCAATAGAAGACTTGGTAGTTTAATCATGTCCACCTTACTAATGAACTAGTTCATCGAAATGAGTTGCATATAGTAGTACAAGCTAAACCTATTATATGTCTGCTTGTCTCTTCTGTTAGAATGCTGACAGAATATTGGAGAAGAGTGCCTTATTAAGCAATGTTAAAGGAAGTAATGCAGATAAGGTTCAGGATAGTGAGACAACCTTGTTGGTCTCCAACAAAGCTGATAAAACATCTAAGGAAAACTATCTTGAAGACAGTGAGACAACCCCAAAGTCCTGTCTTGGTGTAGTGTTCGAGTTACTGGCCACTACCGCTGGCACAAGCTATTCAAACTCACTGTCTGAATCGGTTCGGTTTCTTGAGTCTCAACTACAAGCTGAAAGACATCGATCAGTTGTGATGCGACAAGAAGCCGAAGGACTGCGGAAGTCCCTGGAGCATTCAGATGCGTACTTTCTGGTGCAACAGCAAGCGTCGGAGGATTTTATCGCCAAACAGGAGAAAGTTAACAAGCTTGCTAAGCTTATTGCTGGCATGGTGGATACCCAGGATAACGTTTCTTGAGCTCTTCTGAAGTTGTTTCAATTATGGACTTGTTTTTGCTGCCATGTTTATTTGCACTGGTGGCCAATTTAGACAGCCAGTGTATGTAATATGCTGCTTTGTTCCCTATATTTGCACTGGTGGCGAACTTTGATGCCTAATGGATGTAATATGTGTATATAATAGCCGTAATAGCCTAGCGTTAGTTGCTTGCTTATTTATTTTCTTATTGTCTTGTTTAGTTGTTTGCTTGTAGTCATTGCAGTTCTTTTTCCGTGTTTTTCTAGTGGCCACATTAACCTATTTTTATAACTAGGCCACAATAACCATGGAAACACACGGACTGTTGTAACCATGGTCCTGCTACCTGCTATAGTGACCATGGGCCTCCTACGGGCCATAGGATCCATGGGCCTTCTATGGGTCGTCTAATCTATGGGCCTTCTACGGGCCATATAATCGTTTCGCCAAACATGGGTCGTACTATTTGTGGACCAATAACGGTCCGCAAAATGGGTCGTAAACGGGCTAGAGTGGAAATCGACTATTTTATGGCGCGACCATAACGAGCCGTTAATAGGCCGTGTTTGATGACGCTATGAAAACAACCTAATGGGTTAACGGGCCACAAATGGGCCGACTATAACCATGGCCAGAATTTGACCCACAAGCAGAACACGCCAGTAACGAACCATAAGTAACCGAATTATGGAAATGAGCCCAAGAATAAATGGGCCCTTAGAAGGCTGAAAGTTAACACGGGCTGGAAACGACCGACAGAATAATGGGCCGTTAATGGGTATAAAGCGATACACTGTTCATTATGGGCCAGTTTCACCTCGGGCCTTTAATGAGCCCAAAGTTACAAAGGGCCTTGTATGGGCCGAAAGATGCCATGGGCCATACATGGGCCGGAAGTTACAACGGGCTAGAATCATATTGGACGGCCCAGATGACGCTACTAGGCCTAATTCGGATAGGCCGTAACGGGTCGTGAGTTAGCGGGTTGTAAATGGGCTATATGCGAACAGGTCATTAACAGGCTTTCCATGGGCCGGCCCACTACCTTTTGACCAAGTCAAATGGGCTGGCCTTTTCACCAAAATGGGACTCTGTTGGGCCATGCCATGTGTCGACGTATCATAGGCGCCTTTGGTCCAATTAGTGGATGACATCTGTCCCAATGATGAGCCGACACGTGGTTCCTCTGGCCATTGAGAATTTTACATGTGGAAAATCCCCATTGGTCCGAGCTGTTAACAGGTTATCGGATTCAAGCTGGAACCCGATAGCTTAATGGTGACGCGTTATGGTGGGTGACATGTGTCGGTTACCCTTGACGAAAGCACTTCCATGACGCGCCATTTATCGTCATGGAAGTGGACACTTCCGTGATGATAATTTTGGTATTGTCATGGAACACTTCTACGACAGCACATGTATGACTATCTTGATTCTGTCATAAAATTCGTCATGGATGTACATGCATGACAGAAAACGTGACCTACTGTGACAAACACATATCATCATGGAAGTGTATTTTTTTGGTAGTGTCAATAAAAAGCTTCGTCAATATGTGGGGATTATTAAGGGTGTCTAGATTCCCCTGATACTTATTGGTCGGAAGTTGTTCCAGGTCATGTCCACATATTTTGAACCTGTAGGGTCACATAGTTAACGGCTAGTAGCATGTAGGAGAAATAGGAGATTATGAACAATGAGAGAAAGGGCTCCAAAAGTGTTCTGTGAGGTCCTGAGAGTGTCCCAGTGATACCGAGCGCGTCCCGGGGGTGACAGAAGGTTTTGGAAGCTTCTAGGATACTCTAGAAGGTTCCTAGGGGAACACCTCCATGTTGCCTTGGGGGTAAGGTGCCCACGAGTCTCCAAGTTGGTAGGACCATAGAGTCCAAAAGTGGCAAGGCACTTATGGGAGGACTCCTAGTCTACTTAGGAGGAGGACTCCTCCAAGGGTTGGTAGACCCCCTTGGCCCTTGCACCTATATATAGGTGGGGAGGAGTGCACCAAGAAGCACACTAAGCCCCTCACTGGACCCCCTCCCTTGCAGTTGCGCCCTCTCTCTCTCTTCCCTAGTCTACACTAGATTTAGATCGGTACGCCACTAGGATGTCTTTCTCCATCTAGTTCTTCCCGTTGTTCTTCGTGTTAGTTCCATGGAGTGTTGCGGTGTTTCTATATAGATATATGTGGATACCTCAAAGGTGTCATCTACTTCAATGCTAGATCGACGAATTATATCAAAGAAAATTCTCGTGGTTGGGAGGTATAACCTAGTTGTGGGAATTGGCGCGCTTCATCAACATCTACTTCCTCTCTGTCGCTTTCTTACTAGTGAGACTGGATCTATATTTCACCTTCATAGTGATTTTGGGTGTGATTGTATGGTATTTTTGTTGTTGTGTAGTACCTTCCCGTACAACCAAGGCGTTGAGCTTTTGCTCGACACCTCCCACACACCTGGACAAAAGGGACCCAAGCCACAATGGCCTCCAAAGGGGGCTAACTAAGACAAATGGGAGCTCTAGATCCAGATCGAGGAAGGGTCATTTTCCAACACACCTACCTTGTCAAGATCCCCCACTGTTGCTGAAAGGATCGAGATGGACCTAGAGGGGGTGAATAAGTACAGTTACAAACTTTACTTTATTATTAGCAAGTTTAAGTTATGTGGAATATAAAGATGTGACTAAACAATTGGTAAGGTGTGATACACAATATAGTATGATGAATCCAAGATTAAGTGACCAGAGTAAAGCACATGTAGGTAACTAGGGTTAGAAATAAGCAAAGAGGCAGAGACGAGGATGTATCCGGATGTTAACTTCCTTGGTGGAAAACTAGTCAATGTTGGAGGGATGTTGTTACCATGAAAACACGCCGGCACCATGAAGGCTCCCCCTATTCTTCTTGAGATATCACCATAAAGGCGATTCTCAATCACTAGTGGTAGTCCTTAAGGCAACATCTAAACCTTCACAAATTTTTCGAGGCTAACTTTTTGGTGATCTTGTGTATGGTGTTTCAGAGTGTCGAATGAGATCAATCATTCACCTTGGTATATCCCTCTTAATAGGGTCCCTATTAACTCAATTCATTAAATCAAAAGGTGTTGGGAAACATGGTAGAAAACAAAAAAATGCCCTACGATCAACCAGGAACTCTATGAAGATGCATAAGAGGTTTCGATCATGATCGTTACCGACTCGAGTAGCGACGGAAGTAGACGCGTCAGTGTAGATCGTACTTGAAGTCCCTTGAATAGTTCACGAACGATCCCTCAAATAGAAGACCGAAAGCACTGCCTCTCCACATATTGCAAGTGTACAGTGACTATGGTCTTCATGATCCGGCGGTGCTTTGCCATCCAGAGCTAATTGTCACCGGAGAATTAGATGGAGAAGAAGAGAACCACACACGGCTTCTCTATTATGAGGATCTGGAGAGAACTAGAACTAGATCTAGTCTAGATCAAACTAGACGAGAACTATATCAAGAGAGAACTAGAGGAGGCTTCAAAACTTATGTTCTAGGGGCTAGCCCTTTCCCTCTATTTATATGTTGAGCCCTGAGGTCGCAACTGGGGGAGGGGGGCTCCCCAAAGTCGGTTTGGAACACAAGGAAGAGTCCTCCTCGGATTCCAGCATGAAACGCCAAGGTTCCTGGCGTTTACAGAAATGCCACGGACCTCGGCGTATAGCCCAGTACGAGATGCCAAGGACCCCAGGAGTCTGGCCTAGGACCAGATGCCAAGGACCCTGGCGTTTGGCCCCTATCCTCCGCAAAAAACCCTTTTGCACTCACCTCAAGCCTCTTGGGCCTTATCCCTTGGCCCAGCCAATGTGTCCTCGCACCAGGAACCCTATGGATTTATCAGAAGGTTCTGTAACCTTTTAGACATCACCAAAAATCCCTAGGACCTTCCAGGACCTCGCAGAACATTTGTAGAAACATCTGAAACTCTTTCGGAAATCTCTCAAAACTATTTCTTATATTCCTGAAACTATTCCGAGAATATTTTCTCATAACTCCCACTCCACTAACCCTCGGCAGATCTTGATTTCCTTAAGCTTGTGACCCTGTAGGTTCGGTAAAACATGGACATGAGCAAAACCTCTTTTGTTCAATGGCCAATAGCGGAACCGTGGACATCCATATCGATACCTATGAATACACGAATGACGTTCGAGTGAACCTTTGGTTATCATGTGATATTCCCTTTGCTTCGTGATACTTTACAAAACCTGAGGTTTGATGTATCGGTGTACTCTTGAGTCATACACATGCTCACTATAACGGTCTCCTCATTCTCGGTTTTGTTCTTCTTTCTTGTTGACATGTTTCGGCACCCCGTGACGTTGTCACATGTGTCTGGCTAGACGATGATGGATGTCGTCACACCGGGAGGGCCCTAAGAATATCTCCAAATCATTGGAGGAGCAAATTCCACCCTTGAGCTATAGATCCCCTTGTCAAACTTTCCGATGAACCTGTAAGTTGTTGTTATGATCGCCAAGTTACTGATGACATTTGAGCAACCCCAAAGCTCATCATACGGTAAGAAGTGACTGTGATACTCTCATGGTCTAAGGAACTAAAACACACATTAACACTCCGTGTAATATCAATTGACTTGTGACGGTATCATCTCAAAGTATAAAAAAACAAGTTTGGGTTGCTTCAATATGATCGTTCTTCCAACGTCATATTCTCAATGTTGTTTTAGGACTATCATTACATTTAACGATATCCTAAGATCCGTAAAACATGATCACAAAAACACTTGAGCTGGTCTTAGAGGCGAGACTAGGAATCTTATTTCTACCGTTTATCATTCCACGCGTGCATATGAGCTTTCCACTGAATCGCATATTCCAGGATCATAATAGTTATAGAATGGAATATAAACTCTTACTTATGAACATGGAAATATAATAATACAATATTATTGCCTCTAGGGCATATTTCCAACAAAAGGCTACCCTCTAAGCCTTCGAAGATCCACAAGTTTATCCTTATAATTGGGGGGAGGGTGATGCATCTTCATCAACAAATTCATATGGCACTAATACCTGAGGTACACTTGCAAACCATATTAGTCCATACAAGTGTGTTTCATTAATACCAAATCATGTTAAGTGCATGATTGTACTTTCAAATGCACACCTCTCCATCCACATGACCAAGGAACGCAGCCAACACCGCTGCAGCACTGCTCACCAGAGAGCCAATTGCGCAGCCTGCCAAAACCCCAAATATGGTCAGGGACAAGCTCTTGCCAGCAGGCCAGCGATCCATGGCGAGGCAAATCCACATGCCTAGCTGGTTGTGACCCCCTGTTGGCGACATGCCAATCTTGGGAGAGGCCATGCTCTAGGCACGGAAACCCAAGCCACATGCGCATGAGATCGGCCACGATCTCACTATCTGACTGCCCACCTCTGGCGTCGAGGAACGTAGTGACGACTGCTTGGGTTAGCACCGGAACAAGGAGGGGGAAGAGGAAAGGGAGGATCATCCCGCATTGCCTAAGATCATTCGGAGCTTTGCCCGGCACGGGGCTAGCCCATGGAGACGAGGGGAGGGTGGGGACAGGGGATCTGGCGGCGGCAGTGGTTGTAGGCGCCATCCCTGTCACCAGAGGTAGACAACACAGGGGCCTCTCCAAGCATTTTATTTCAAGTATTCTCGACGTGGGAGATCAAGCATGAATTCCATGAGTCTAATTATGAATTGCATGATTTAGCTAAGGCGTATATCCTCTGTCGATTGCAGTAGCATTAAGGGATCATTGTCATTATGTTAATAAAAAGCGGTTCAGTGGTATGTTAAAGAGATGGTAATTTGTAATTATGAAAACTAGACTTTCTCAATTTAGAGACTTAAGAGCGGAAAAAAGAAATAGAAAAATTCCACCATCTCCCAAAAAGAGATGTGTCTTAAAGAAAAAATTATCAATCATGCAAAGGTATCTTTGCGGGATGAAATATATGACGAGATTGTCAGGCATTCGAATCATCCTTGATCAGCAAAAAGACTATATACTTTTTGGGAATGTGTTATTTTGGGATTTGTACTATTTGTTTAGTCGATGCAGATTGTGACCCCGGATCTCACAAATATTTTGATTCCAAACAATGATGATATTATGGCTTCAGTTCGATTGACTCTTAGCAAATTAGTATTTGCAATTTGTGAGGGTCATCCTCTCTACATAAGAAATCGGTGATTAAGAATATATAGTGAATTCATGAGCAACTACGTAGATTTTACTCTTTTTCTGGATAGAAAAAAGAAGGGGCTGGTACAACCTTCGAACTTTACTTGTATTTCGAAGAGCATCTCCAACACGTGATGCATCTTGTGCATACAAAAAGTAGTATTGAATCACCAAAAAGCGTATTTTGCATCACCTAGATTCTTTTGCCCCAACAGATGCCCTATATTGCGCACGACAAACTGCGCGCGCACATACACATATATATAGGGAAAATGCAGCCTACTACCGGATGTAGCTACATCCATTTCTCATATACTACTATGTGGTAGTATATACTCTACTTTATTATTTTTAATATGTTCATATACTATTTAAGATACTCAAAGTGAGTTATATGAAAAAATGCAAGTAAGGTCATAATTTTATTGTATTTGTGAAATGTGTACATATTTGTACGTGAAATGTAGTATGCACAAAATATGATGCGCACTACCAAAAAAGTAGTATATATACTATCTAAATATTCTTATATACATACTACGCGTACATACTCTCCAATATGATAGATACTACCTAAAATGTATGGAATAAAAGTGGGAGTAACTACACCCGGTAGTAGGAAAATTTTGTGCATAAGTTTTGTCTTATTTCCGACGCAAAAAGGAACCATAAGTGGGAGTAACTACACGCGCTATTCGTCACTCTGGGTGAGGAATAGTTATTCTTCATCCCCCTCTATTTTACCATCAATGCACCGTTATTTTACGTTCCGTAAGTTTTGTCTTATTTCCGACGTAAAAAGAGACCGTAAGAAAATATATAATCACCGTAAAAAATATTTTATGTTATGTAAAATTACAAACGTAAAAGCATAGTCTAAAATACACATAAACTGCAAATTTTCTTATCTTATGACCTATATTTTTATTTTTTTATGTCAAATTTTACGTAGTGAATCAATAGAAATGTAACTATTTGAATTCCAAACGTAATTTAATTATGAAATGATCGTAAGATTACCTCGGGTGAAGAATAACTTATTCTGCACCCTGGGCGATGAATAGTAACACTATATATATATGGCGCGGAGTGTTGGTCGACTAAAAGGCGACATGTTCAACAGTTAGGTGTGGCGGAGATGCGTATGTTGAGATGGATGTGTGGCCACACGAGGAAGGATCGAGTCCGGAATGATGATATACGAGATAGAGTTGGGGTAGCACCAATTGAGGAGAAGCTTGTCCAACATCGTTTGAGATGGTTTGGGCATATTCAGCGCAGGCCTCCAGAAGCTCCAGTGCATAGCGGACGGCTAAAGCGTGCGGAGAATGTCAAGAGAGGGCGGGATCGACCGATTTTGACATGGGAGGAGTCTGTTAAGAGAGACCTGAAGGATTGGAGTATTGACAAAGAGCTAGCTATGGACAGGGGTGGGTGGAAGCTTGCTATCCATGTGCCAGAGCCATGAGTTGGTTGCGAGATCTTATGGGTTTCACCTCTAGCCTACCCCAACTTGTTTGGGACTAAAGGCTTTGTTGTTGTTGTTGTTATATATATATATATATATATATATATATATATATATATATATATATATATATATATATATATATATATATATTGAACATATTCACATCGCACAAGAAGATGAAACTAGGGACATTGTTTCTTGTGCCACTTCCACAACTCCTTCATGATATCTTTTTGAAGATCTATGTGCGTATCGGCATCGCAAATGTCATGGTATGCCTCAGCAAAGCATCGGATTTGGCCCTCCCTTCTACGCGGTTGCATGGGTTTCCCATGAGCTCAAAGAAGGTTTCATCCAAATCTTTCCCACTCTCATTCTCAGTGATCATGTTGTGCATGATCACTCATGTCGTGATGATGTATCAAAGGATCTATTGATCCTAAAACCTAGTCGGTCCTCGCACAATAGCAAATTGGGTTCGCAAAATCTCAAAAGCCCTCAAATACTCTGGCCTAAACGCCTCAACCACCGCATTTGCAAATCTCTTAACATAAAAGATTGAAGTGCACTCTTCCATTGCCAAGTTAGCATCAACGAAATCAGCCGGAACACCATATGCCATCATTTGCAGTGTGGTTCTCACTTTCTGGATGGTGATATGTCGATGATTGTCTGCGCAATTCCTCCTTTGCTCGAAGTACCGATCATGTTGCTTCACACATTTGACAATGTGATGGAACAAATTCGAAGACGTCCTAAACCTGTGGCGAAAGTATCGCTTTGGATATGTTGGGGATGGACCAAAGTAGATGGGCACCAATCTAGCATGCGCCTCTTGCCTATCTCTCTGAATCACCTCACGTATGTAAACAAAACCACAATGGCTTATTGTTCTTGTGCATCATCAAGATCAAAGCAGCGTCCTCCTCTTTGGTTATGTCATATTCCTCTTCGGACGAGGAACCATTCCAGGAAGAACACCAATCACATGAACTCATCTACAACGCAATAGTTCGAATTACCATCTACTCATTTGTTCACAACAAAAATTAAAGAAAGCAATAAAAACACTTCTGCACACAATTCGTTGAACACCTAGAGTGGGAGGAGGAGCACACCAGCCGGCGGCGCGTCGGAGACTATGTGGTAGCCGTGCTGGGACAAATCGGCTGCATGGACGTCGGCAATGGCCTCGTAACTGCCGCCAGGTGAAGTTCTTGGCAAAGAATGCCATCGCGTCGTCCATGACGTCGACGCGACGCAATAAAGCAGTGCGGCTCGGTTGCGACGTCACGAGGCAGCAATAGTCATCCGGCAGCTACTAGTCCCCGTCAACGGCTTGCTTTGGGGCGAGGAGCTCCATTACAGGCGGTCGAAGGCAGCTTGAGGCCGAAATCGCTTCGGATGGCAGCTACTAGTCCCCTGAGGGGGGGGGGGGGGGGCAGGGGGGCGGCCGCCCCGGGCCCCCCAAATCCAGGGGGCCCCTCTGATCAGGCATACCGTAGTACCGTACGCAGCAGCAGGCAGATCACCTCGTATGTTTTTTTAGATGAAGATCGCCTCGTACGTACGTTGTCCTATCTCTCTCGCTGAGATACTGGGCCTGGCCCAATGCTGCCGACGCCCTAGGTAGCGCACAACGCCCTCGTGTCAATTTTTTTCCTTCGTGGATGGCCATCGCCCGCCGCCGACGCCAAACTTCAGAACCCAATCGCGGCAAGGATCTCGCGGCCGATGCTACGACGGCGGCCAGGGAGGAGGAGCACATAGCTAGGCTCGTCTTCAGGCCCTGGTAAGGATCGCTTCCCTCTTTTTTGATTGAATCTTGTGGGATTGTATGGATTTTGGTATTTCTCCCCTTGCTCTCGATGGAAAGGAATAGTCATCATCAGCAGGATTTAAGTTTGGCATTCAAAAATTAGGATCGTGATGTTACTGTTCGATTTAGAGAAATTATAAGTAGGGGTTGATGTCTACTGAAGCAGGATTAACACTAAGTTACATCTAATTCTGTACAAGACTTGTCTGTTCAATTAACTTGCTGATTAATTTTATGGTTTCGTAGTGATTCTGCAAAATCACTTTTCTCAAAAGCATTCAGACGGTTCCTTCCTCTTAGAAAGTTTCAACATATATCTCCAGGATCAAATTTGATAGAAAATAATGCCTTTTAGATCTGGAGACGACATCTAGTAATATACTGAATGTTTTGTTCGACGGTTTTCTCATATAGTTTATGATATTCAGCTCATTTTCCTTGTCATCTCTAGAGCTTAGAAGATGGTTCTAATGCTTCAAGAACAATTTCTTTTATCAAAAATGACATGTATAAGGAAGCACTAGATGTGCGAATGATGGCTGAGGTATGCTGCCTTATGTGATAGTTATTGTCAGGAAGAAGCATGAACATCTTTTAAATAGATATATACTCCATGGGAGCTTAAATAGTTTGGTACTTTAAAAATATTGAATGAGATTTATATTGATACCATACTAAACATAATTGCATCCAGGAATGCTAGAGGAAAATTTGAAGGTAAAATAGGAATTATTTGATTTGGGATGCACTTTCCTATATTGTTTATTGATAATATTTCACATATACATATATTAAGTATTATTTTAATGTTTATATTGAGGGGCCCCTGATTCTAGTCTCGCCCCGGGCCCCAGAAGTCTCAGGACCGGCCCTGCCCCCGCGGCCGTCTGGTGCAGTGGGATAGGTAAGGGAACTGTGACAGGGCCGAGACCGGGAGGAAGAAGATGGAGGTGGCGACGGCCGAAATCATGCGTGACACGCGAGATGCAAAGGCAGGTGCGGTTGTGCGTACTAAAGGGTGTGTTTGGTTGCCCACAAAAACTCAACCATACCCGTTGTATGTAGCATCTGTTTGGTGTTAGGCTTTTTGGTTACATGAAAACATCATTATGCCTGCATAGCACGGTTTTAAAAGCACCTTTGGGCCTATATAGCTGGAAACGCTCAAGTCGTTCGTTTCCAAGGAGCCAAGCCCTCAAGCCCACGTGGGTGGCTCTGGCGAGACATGTATGTACCTGGTTAGCAAGTATTTTCTTCTAAGCACCTTTTTAATCTCTTTCATCCCTTCTACACAACCATGCTACGATTCGTCATAAGTTGTACATAAAAAATATGCATCTTGATGTTCTGATTCCATTCAGGCGATCGGGTCGTAGTTTCGTTCACTCTATATGTTAAATTTCGTGTTCATATTTGAAGCTTTTTTGGACGAATTTGTCACGGTCAACCGTTTGAAGTTTTCTTTTAGGAGTAGTTTCACCTTGCTGTTTGAGACGACTTTGGTGTTGTGTGTTTTCTGTTTCACTAATCGTAGACAAGCAGCCCTCGCTCCTCCAAAACGCCGACGCGTCTGCTCGTGCCGCAGCCGGTGAGCTTCTTGGCAACCGTGGCGAGGCACGCCAGGCAGTCTCTCGGCATGGCGTCGACTAGGAACGCAGGCGAACGCCTCGCCGCTGTCGGACTGTAGGGACGTGAACCCCATTGGTGCGGCGGCTCCGGGCAGCATGGCCAGGAGGGCAAAGAAGAGGAGGGTGGCAAGGATGGCTATGGTGGTAGCACGCAGGGGCGCCATGGACGTGTGTGACAGCCCCTCGCGTTGGCAGTGACAGTGGCAGTGAGCCGATGGAGGAGGAGCCACCAGAGAACATTCTACTTTAACCTCTCTGTTCAGTGTAGTTGTTAACTGCTAATCACGAGGCATGTATGCAACCAAACACTGGGTAGAAAATGCTTCCATGGTGCAGGCAATCTATACGCAGGTAACCAGTCAACATGCAAACATCATATTTTGGACTGTATCTCCTCAACCAGGCTCTACCCAACCTGACCCGTTTTTTCATGCAACCTCCAAAAAACGATGCAACCTGGTCCGTTTTTTCATGCAACCTCCAAATAAGGATGCAGGTAACCAAACACACCCAAAGTTTCCTGCTGCGGCTGGCCGCGCTCGGGGTCATTTTCTGTGTTTAGGCACGGCCGCACATGATATAAATTTGCAACTAGGGTGTTATTTTGGTCCGACCTAAAATGGGACCATGAAAATATACATTTGCATCACCTGTTTGAGCTTGGTTATTTGGCCACGGTAATGCATAAAACTGTTTTTACATCAAATTGCTCTACTCTTTCTGTTTACTTTTATAAGACCTTGAAGACATTTCAAACAATGTGCAAAACAGCCTATTTTGAATTGTCTGAAACGACTTACAAAAATAAACGGGGGGAGTATTTTGCATCACCTGCTGAAGATGCCCTAAGCGATCAATAAAGCAAGAAGAGATACTAAAAAATATGGAGCTCCTGGGTGCACGTACGCTTATGCTCAGGAGTACATAACTAGCACTAAACTATTGATATGCACGATGCCTCATCCTGCGGTGGGTAGCCGTTCAGTGCCATGCATGGACGGCTTGGTAGGCTTATCGTCCGCAGTGTCGTCTCCATAGCAGTGCTCTGAAAAAAAATCATATACAGACAGTACGTACCTTCCTTAGATTGGACACTGGTTTCACACTGGTTTGCTCAGCACAGCACTGAAGTACTCCCTCGACAAATCTAAGACAAGAATTTTGGGACGGAGGAAATACACGGAAACTGCAATAACCATTATCTTATTGTGCGGCACAAGAACTGAAAAACATGTTCCATTCAACGACCGCCTTTTTATTCATTTGTACCTCCTTGTATACAGAATTACATGTTCTATCCCTCGGTTGCAACCACTGTTTCCACCATGGGATTTTACATCTACAAATTGGCTGATAATCTGGCTTTCTATACATTCGACATCTCAGCAAACAGAGATCAATTAGCTTACAGTAAACAGAAAAATACAGTAACACAATGACCGCCAATTTGTGCTTGTTTCTCCTTCTCATTCCAGAATATGCAGCCACGGAAACCATCCCATTTTGCTAGTTTCCTTCTACCCTTTCATGGTGGAGACCTCCTAATGTCTAGAATGTTTGGACTCAGAGGGGAAACTCTTTCTGAAGGACATCAAGGTTGCGGGAATCACATGCAGCAATCATATCACTGCGTGAAGCATTACTGGTTGGAAAGGGGAAAAGGTATTAGTAAGGTAAAATCATCATAAAAAAAATTCATGTTCACATGTAGATAAAAGGAAGCAAATCGGACATACCCAAGTGAAATTCTCAAGTACTGCCAGGCATTGTCTGCTTTTGGATTCATGGAAACCGCCCTTACATAGTACCGAATGGAATCCTCGTACAGACCCTGCATAGAGAGCAGCTTAGAAAACAACCATGCAACAGGGGTTATATGTGAAAAACTGTTATCTATTATCACAATGAATTCCTGTGCTGAGTTGTCACACCATTGGATAAAGATAGATTTCAGTGTTCATCGTTAGTAAAAAAAAATCAAAACGGAGGCAAAAGATTTGCCCCATCCATTAAATAAGCAGAAGAGAGTTGCCCAGTTAATTAATGGAAAACCAGGCTAAAATCATCACAAACCGCCGAGCGGCACACATGCTACCCCACACACGCCTCAACAAAGAAGGCCTCATCAAGATACACTCTGGCATCCTCGTCATCACTTCTCCCCAACAGGCGTCATTGCCCTTCCTAATCTCCGAGCAAGCGACCCCGACTTCGCCGAAGATGAACATCAACCGAACCCTCACCATAGAGGCCATGTGGAACACAAAAAGACCTATGTCAAACTCAGCCACCTGCATCAAGGGCAGGACAGCTCCGACTCTGATGGAAAGCTCCGAAGGAGAACAATGCAAGGTTGGCACCCTGAAAGACCACCGAACCGAACAGACCATCTGCTGCCTGCCATCGTCGCCACACGGCCCCGCCACCGCAGCTCCGACTTCACCGCAATAAGGCAACCCGAGGTAATCCCACGAACACGGCGGAGAAGAGCCGACTACCTCAACCATTGCCATGCCTCTGACTTCGTACGCCTCCGCTATCGTTGCCACAGAAGCCTCGACGCCGACACCGACACCTTCCACTGGTCCCACTTGCCGATGCTCGGCTCCAAAGACGAAGCCCTCGAAAGGGGAAAGGACGCCAAGGCGTCGACAACGTCCGATCACACAGGATCTAGGGTTTTCCCTGAAGCCGGATCCATGCGGTAGGGGTGTGGCAGCACAGCAGCGGTGCCTTCAAGAAGGTCTACGACGTCCGCAGCCGCCGCCATCACCGGTCACATGCCCAAGGCCAAGACAGGGTCTTCACCGAAGCTCCCAACACACCCAACCCGCATCCGCGTCGGCAAGTCCACCAAGCACCACCACCACCACCAACGAACCCACCCGCCAACGTCGCCATCGCCGCCGCAGCACCTCGCAGAGACCACCAACGGCCAATCACCAGCGCCAGCTGCCAGATCCATTGACGACCGAGAGCAGAGCCACCAGACGCAGCACAACCACCACATCCTGTCGAGCACCATGCCGACAAGGAACGGAGGTGCGCCGCCCGAGGCCGCGAACCACCATGGTTCCCGGTTGTGGCTCTACATCAGGGTCCGTCAAAGACCGGATCCGCCATCCCCGCACGACAAGGCCGGTAAATGACGCTTAATCACATTATTCATTAGGCGACATTCATTGTACAAAAAGTGCCCAGAATTTTTATAGTATTGAGAGAGCATGATAACAAGACAACCATTTCAATACTAAAAGTGAAAGAACATAAACTCACTTATGTAATGATGACAAGCATGTTAGTGGGCCAGTGGAGTTATGTTATAACTCAATATAAGGTTTCTTATCTCGCATCACAGGGTATTTGCGAAAAATGCAATTATACAGTCAACAACATGATCGAGTGATCATTGTGCTACACAAGAATTACCTGGTTGGCATAGCTAATTCCCATATTAGCCCACGCACGGACGTAGTTGGGCTTCAAATCTAGAGCCTGAAATAACAAGCAACATTTGGGGTTACTTCCAAGCACTTTTTAGCATACCACAATCAACATCCAAAGTAATAAGCCAACGACCTGGGGTACTCTTTAGTATACCCGTATTTTCTGAAATGCACACTAAGATGGTTTTCATCAGTCATCCACTTTATAGTTTATACTAAAAAAAATAAGTGAAGGATGCAAATAAACATGTATTTGTAGGATTGGACACCAAATCAATGGGATTACACTGCATCACAAATAATTTGATTATATCTCATCTGATATACTGTGATGCAAGAAGCACTTGGGATGTACATGCAGCAGCAAACACAATCTTGGTGTCAATCACACAGAAACTTATCCACATTCCACAGAGAGGGATTTAGCTGCCCCAATCCCAATGTTTGTGATATGCGACATTACTTTCCATACGCCAATCAGTCCACTAGTTGATCATTTCAGTTTTTTTTAGCTCCAACATGTATAGAAACGCTTTATTTTTAACCTATTTTTGTCAGACAATAAGTGTATTTATACTGCTAGCTTTTGCAGTTTGCACTGGAAATACAACTGCCAGAGCATTCCTTAAAAAGGAATAGCCAGAGTCTGTGATAAAGACAAAGTGCTATACTTCTTGAACCAAGCATATAAATACACTTAAAAACAGAACGAAGCTTTCACCAAAGTTGAAGTCCAAGCACGTTCAAAAAATAATTACCTGCTGGTATGCCAGTACGGCATCAGCGCTCTGGATGCTGTTTGCTTGGGTCGCACCGAGCTTGTTCCAGAGAGAATAGTCTTGTGGTTTCAGCTGTAGTGCCGTCTTAAATGAAGCTATAGCTTTATCATATTCTCTTGATAAGTTGTACAAGACACCCAGAACTATGTGGACATCAGCATCCTCAGGCGACATCTGAGCAGCTTCATTAAACAATCTAACAACCTGGTGAGAGGTAGGTTGTTTAGTATCCTAAACTAATTACTTTTAGTAAGATCAGAGAACAGATTGTACAGACACATGATTACAGTTAATAATATCTCACAGAAAGGTACAATAAACTGAGACAGTTATACAGAATACCATTTGGAAGCTGGAGATGGAAAGGTTTAACAAGTTAAAATTGTTCGTTTGATACACCATCATTATGAATTACATATCCCTCACTTACATCTGGACCATATGGTGAATCAGTTTGGTGGGGAGCGGCAAGAGCTCCATACTTTGGATGATTCTGAAGCCATCTCGAAAGATATCTTAATGCTTCTCCCTGTTCCAACTCTGCAGTAATCATATCAGATAAATAGATCCTCTCATGAGTCATGATGGTATACACAAATATTTAAGTATAAAAACCGAAAGTCGGCCTATTTCGACAAATTTCCTACTTTAACAGAATTTCAAAATATATTAGAACATGTTATGAGCACAACTATTGCAGCATTATTAGTTTATTACACACTGGGGAGGAGGAGGCTTGGAGCATTGGGAAGTTTTTCCAACTGTAAATGAAAATTGAAAAACCTGGAGGATGGCTTAGTTTTTACAATTGAAACTAGCTTGCACAATGCAGATACCTGTTAACTTCCAATCCAACCTTCTACCACTTCATTTCTTATAAGAGCAACTCCAGCAGATTAAGCAGGTCACTGAAATGCTCGCATAAATAACACTCACCGTTTGTGTGACTGACACCAAGAGCAAGAAGAACTTCCAAGTTGGTAGGATTGGCCTCCTGGGCACGCAGCATTGCAGCTATGGCCTGAAAGCAAGGAAATAAATTAATAACAGCAGACTCTTTTAGCAAAGAAGCATGGAGCCCATCCCATAGATCCCAAGATTCTTAGAACTAACACTTTTTATTTATTTTGTATATATGAATATCTAATTCTTGTGAGGTAAACTACATTAGAGTACATGTTTGGCATATGTTGAACGGATTATTGTCACTATGGTAGTCCAGTATGGATGTATTGGATGCATCATGTTTGTTCATGACCGAGTTTAGATCATTTTCAAGGAATATTGTTTTATCTAGTCTGAAAGGCCAAAGCAATATGCTAATTCTCGTGACTAATGATGTGAACCATTCTGGAAGGAGTATTATAATACTTGGTATAGGGATGAAAACGGAGCGGAATCTTTGTGTCTGGTCCACAGAAAAAAGGAAACGGTAAAAAAATGTGAAAATGGAAATCTTGCACAACGGAATTTCTTAGGCAGAAAGGGAAACAAAAACGGTACAACATTTATCGGCGGAACAGCCACGAAAACGAAATATCTGTTTCCATAAATACGGAAATTTCCGTTATTACCATGGCTGTGTGTGGCCCAATAATCCAGCAGGCAACAGTGAACAGCACACATGCAATGTGTGGGCCAACCGGAATGCAAATACAACCTTAACCTAATCCCCTGTCCCTAATTGACAAAGGACAGAGCAGGCGAACACGCCGCCGTGGCGCCATCCAATCATCCCGAGCCCACACGCTGCCACCCATCCATCTTTGCTGCGGTGCCATGGCAACCAGAGCGCCTCCACCACCATCATCTGTCGCGGGGCCACTGCCCTCCTCGGTTGACGTCGATGCCCTATGCCAATAGGGGTGGAAACGGATCGGATAGTACCCTTCCCACTTCGTTTTCATATTTCAAAAACAAATATGAATGTTGAATATGAGTACGGTGCGGATGTTACTCGAATATGGATATGGATAGGGTGTTTTCTCAATTCAGAACCGATACAAATATCTTATAATTTAGTGACATATATTAAGAAATAAGTCAACAATTATATGACCTAAGATAATCAACTCGCACCATACAATAAATCAATGAGAGACCAGTAGACGGAGAAACACTGTTGAAGTATATGGGGAATGCCCAACCTTCTCCATCAGTTCGACTTTTGGAGAAACTGGTTGGTGCATGAAGCATGGTATGCTATCAGAGACAGAGGTCTCGAGTTCGAGTCCTGGCTAGTGCGATTGTTTTCTACAATTGCTGCTCGCTCCCTTCCACGTTTGAGGCACGCAGCAAGACTGATAAAGACTGCTCACGAGTGGGGGTGTTGGTATATGTGGAATGCCCAACCTTCTCCATCAGTTTGGATTTTTGGAGCAACTGGTTGGTGCGTGAAACCTAATACATACTACTATAATGCATAATAGTTTCTAAGTTGGATCATACAAAAAGTAAGTAAGATTCGACGACTTTTTAGGCTTTTAGAGTATCTCCAATAGGTGCCCTATAATAAGGCGAGCAAAGTTTGCAACACCTAAAAGTGTTTTTTACAACACCAAAAACCTCCTTCCCAGTGCTTTTTTACAACACCAAAATTGTGTGGTCCCGAGTGGTCCCCCTGGTGTTGCAAAATTTGCAACACTTGGTGTAAAACTTTTTGCACATATATGGCACCTATTGGATCAGCGTTTTTGGCCCCTCGTGATGTAAAAAGTGATCCTGCACTATTTTAGGGCACCTATTGGAGATGCTCTTATGTTGGATACTCCCTCCGTTTCTTTTTACTCTGCGTATAAAATTCGTTTGAAGTCAAACTACGTAAAGTTTGACCAAATTTATCTTAAAAATATCAAGTTATCAACATTTACAATACAAAAGTTCTATAGTATGAAAATTAATTTCATGATGCATCTAATGATATTGATTTCATATTGTGAATATTGATATTTTTTCTTATATAGTTGGTCAAACTTTACAAAGTTTGAATTTAGACAAATTTTATATGCAGACTAAAAAGAAACGGAGGGAGTACTTAGCATATAGGGCTAGAATTGCTTAAATTGGCTAACATGTTTTTTTTTGGATACGGATATATCCAGTTCCATATCCACATTTGTTTCAAAATCCCATACAACATTTGTATTTGTAAAAAGAATCCAGATATTTTCCACATCCATTTTCATTTTAGTTTGGATGCCAATGTTGACTTGCAATATAGGGTTTTCTCGAATATGGATATCGGATATTTCAAAATTTTCACCACCACTTTCCACCCTTCTACGCCGGTAAACATCTCTGACGCCTACGCGCCACGCCTGGATAGTTCAAGGGTTCTTTTTGCTCCAGCGAATGTGCCGTATTCCCTCCATACCTCCTGCCCAGGGTATCTGTATTTGTTTCTGCTCCCACTAAAAAAAATATGAAAACAAATGTGACATCCCTCAATTCCGGCTGTTTCCGCTCCATTTTTCATCCCTAACTCGCCATATGAACATCAGAACATCACAGCATCTAAAATTAACGAGAGAGGCACAATTACCTGCTGGTCATCATCATTTTCAGCATGTGTTACTCCAAGCAACCTCCAACCTTCAGCATTATCAGGGTTCTTTAAAACTTCAGCCTCCAGAGCAAGAGCAGCTTCACTTAAGAGGCCCTTCCGAAAGAGCTCCTGCCCTTCCTGCATTGGATTAGGGTGACCAACATATGGGTTCATCTCGGAAAAAACATAAACCCCTCGAGAAGCGCCAGAACTTTTGGAAGCTGACAGTTGGTTTTGAAACCTACAAACAATGTACAATAGTAGTTAATGGTAAGCTGCAATTGCTATGCGTAAGGGGCTTCTGTAAAACAGAACATAACCAACCAATGGTAAAAACAAATGACTTCTCAATGAATATTAACCAAGCTCTAGGTTCTTTTAGTAATCTGACACAGAAATTGGTCAGATAACATATCAAGAAAGAAGCAACAGAGGTTGGCTCAACCTTAATACTATTAGCAAAAAGACACAGAAACAAGAGACTTGTACTTACTCATCTGCCCATGGATCAGCAGAGCTCTCACCAAAAGCTCCTCCACTGAACTCCTCTGCCCAATCATCCATATTCAATTTGGAGAACTCATCGACCCACTTCTCTTTGAGCCCACTCTGATTCTGTTCACTAGAGAACTCACTAA
The DNA here is from genome assembly GCF_018294505.1 of Triticum aestivum. NCBI lineage: Eukaryota > Viridiplantae > Streptophyta > Magnoliopsida > Poales > Poaceae > Triticum > Triticum aestivum. The sequence goes on along the minus strand of NC_057812.1, from coordinate 221,505,242 downwards.
CCCAATTATCGGCCCCTTGTGAAAGCTGTAGAGCAAGTATTAGTGAGGCAAAATTATCAGTGCCCAGCAGATGTAAGTGTAAAAGAAGGGACATCAATGTACTATTCCTAAATAGCTACAACCCACTACCTATTTTTCCTACACATGCAAGCATGCCACATGAGCAAGTCCAGCCATGCAAGTCATAAATTACATGTTTTTCGCATTACTCTATGCATGCAGGGCTGCCACATCATCAATTTGTGCATGTTAGTTATAAGTTATTTTTCATTGGATTTTATATTGACAGTATATGTTTTGGGCGATTGCAGCATACCGACGTATTTCATCCTTCACATTTTTTGTTAGAAATGATATTCTGTTAACTGGAATTCATTTTTTATTCTCTTTTTATATGCTTCATGTTTTTCACCTTTTTAAGCTTACATTTGCTTTCCATTAGTTTTATATGTTTTTTAAGCAACTATTTATGCATAATCTAACAAGATTCCTGTAGCAACGCTTGGGGCATCATCTAGTGTTGCTAAATGATGATACCATTATTACACCACTGTTCCATTTTTTACATTGCCTGGAAAAACTAGAACCCCGTTTGACCACGGAATGCATTAATTTACACACATCCAGCTCTCAGGTGAAAACTAAACCCCGTTTAGCACACCATACAATCATTTAAATGCATCCAGCTCTCTGGTATTACCTCTTCATGCACAAACTGATCTGCCCAAGAATTTGCATTAGCATTATGCTGTGTTTGAAATTCATCAGCCCAGCCATTGGATTGGGATGCTGAACCTTGTTTTACTTGGTTATCTTCTATAATAAGTTCACCACGGCTCATCTTTGAAACAAACTGGAAGAATTTAGAATTCTTCCAAAAAGGAAAAAGAAAGTGTCATCAGGTGCTTAAGACAGGACGATCATAATGATGATCCTATATATAGTACTCCCTCCGTAAAGAAATAAAAGAGATGATCTAAACGCTCTTATATTCCTTTACGGAGTATAATATAAGGTTGCAAGCAATACAGTTGATTAACTTAATGTAAATAAACAATATTATTACTGGTGAAAGATACAGGCTTAAGAAAGAGTCCTCATGATCCAACATCCACAAAATTAGTGTTTGAACCATGAAGTGTAATAGGCGGTATCCGTAGAATATCTGGCAGAACATATATAATAAATAAATAGGATTTCATATCACCCCAACTGCCACTGAAAAATAGTGTTTTTGACATAAACAGAAACATTGGACACGTGTGTGGTATAACACGATATATCAATAGTGTGTCGTACGCCAATAAGAAGAAACAATACAGCACTCATCCACAATATGTAGTTCATTTCTGCATATCCAATAGAGGTTCTTCTCTATCAGTTTGGAAAGCAAGATCCTATTTAGGAGGTTTGATCTGACTTTTGGAGGATTCATTGAGATACTTTAGGCCTGTTAGACCTAATCTAGAACATTAAGGTTTAGCCTAACATATCAAGATGCAAATGCAATCACATCAATCACAGAGATAACATGAGTAGGATATTTCCTTATGAAGAAAAGTAAATTATGATGAATTGTTGTTCAAGCAAATTTTCACTGTAGTGGGTAAAAACAATGTGCAAGCAAAATAGAGTTACATGTACAACCAGGCCATCATAAATACCTGGAACTTTGGGTCATTGTTACTTGATAATGTTTCTGCAAGCATACGGGATTGCTGCATAGCTGCGAGATTCGCCATGTTCGCTCCTCCCATCTGACCCATGGCCATCTGAGACTGATGCTGAGACAACATAAAGTACATAGCATAATTTAAGCCATGTATCCCACAAATGAACATGCTCGTGCAGAAGGAAACTAAATTATGACGAGTATGCAGATTTCCATACAAATTACAAGGCTTTATTTTTTTTACTTTATAAGCCAACTAAAACTAGTTAATATTTAAGAGAGATATTGAAAGGATGTGATCCTTTATCACCTCATGTTCTAGAATAACTACATTTAGTAAAAGTAAGAATTCTATGTTTACATAAGACTGTCTAAAATACACACACATACATATACAAAGAATATCTTAAGCTATATTTCTAAATACAGCATACAGTTACTCATAGATACCATAATATCTCGCTCAATGGATAGGGTAGGGAAACTATCAGATTACAACTGGGTAATGGCATACTAAACCAAACACACATATCCTTCTCAAACAAACTTTCTTATTGGATTGTGTTTCCTGTTGGATATTGGTATTACTCATGAAAATGGAAAACATAATTTTCTAATGTTTACGAGAAAATTCCAGTAGAAACAGAACAAACTCAAGAATACTGCAGCGCATGGTGCAGATACAAATAAAATCCAGAATTGCATTTGGATACACAGATAGCCAGATATCATCATTTATTGGGCAATCAGATTATCCAGATAAAACGGTACCAATTGCAACATAGTTATACTGGCCTAGAAGCTAAACAGTATCTTCAGCATGGCTGAACTTGGCTCTAGGATGTGTTGTCTGCTCATATGGTAAGTATAAACAATGAAAAAACATGCTTCGCAATTGATGGTTGTGAAAATGTCAAACAGGCTTTTAGAAGGCTCTGACCTGTTCAAACTCAGAGGCCCATCCATTGGGACCATATTGCTGCTCAAAAGAGTGCGCCCAACCCTCAGGGTTATTATTCTGCTTGCCAAACTCAGTGATCCAACCCTCAGGGTTATTGTTTTGCTTGCCGAACTCACTAATCCAATTATTTGCAGCATTGTGCATTGGGCCAGATCTCAAAGCACTTTGGGACTGATTCCAGTACTCCTCCATCTCTGGGTACGGCCCATGCAGGGGATTTTTCATTCGATGACTATTGTCAATATCAAGAGAATGCAGCAGTGTATTCACCTGATATACGGATAAAAGTGTTACATTCATGAATGTTCTTCTAGTAAACATTCATCAACGAAACATAAGCAGCACATGGAACTTAGAACGTCAAGCAAGTCAACAGGAAACTACTGAGCTAAGCTAATGGAAAAAGGACATAAATAAGTGTTGTGAGCAAAGTTGTATGGTCAATGGCAATTCCAGTCACAAATGTTAGAAAACTTAACCTGTGCTTGTATATATTCTTCAGGTTGATCGGCCAAAATATGGCGTGCCATTATGCAGCTGCGATCACGTATACATTGTTTGTCGGCTTCGGACAAACCAAGAGCTGGTACTGGGACAGGTTGAAATGGCACACCAGCTCGGCCACTTGAAAGAAAAGAATGCAGAACACCAGATAAGACCCTTTGTGGCGGACCTGGAACAGAAATTAGGAGTCATTGCAATGCGAGGTAAATAGACAAGCATTCACAGTACACAGAAATTCTAAGACACAGAAATCTACCATCCAAGGCCGGTCCGAAGGTAGGGCCTGCATTGTTATAAATTTGCTCAAACTCTGCAAAGTTTGTTTCTGGCCCTCCAAATGTAGAATGCCCCGGAGGGCGAAAAGATTCAACCCAATCATTAGCAGGACCCCCACGCATGAAGTCGGCACCCTGCAAGTGTTCAACAACAGTTAGGAGTGGCCAAACGGGACACAGAAAGACAGTTTTGGAGAATCACCATTACCCGTGCAAATGGTCGTTGATCTTGCTTGAACTCATTCTCAGAGCCAGGGACAGTAGACAGTGGAGCTGTGCTATAATCAGACGTAGTTGGAACATTAACTGAGGCTCCAGGAAGTCCCTTTAGTGACTGCACAAAAGAAAATGTTATAGCCAATATTTTCTTGGACTTCAGCTACAATTTTTCAATGCATTTCGATGTTAAGCATCCCATATTTCCAATTTAGTCCACACAAATCCTTATAAAGGAACATGGAAACTGGTAGGAGACAAAAAAAAATATGTCTTCACATATACCTCATGACTGATATGTTCAGAATAAGGCCAATCAGAGATTCTCAGATAAGTTAATTAACAGAGTAATTGAACTTAATTTGGTGAAATGAGTGTGCTAAAGGTTAGAATCCTAGCACGATAAGCTCTTTTAACCCTTTACTCTTTTTTTAGCAAGATAACAGCATATAAATAGAGAAGCCTGCCGATAATATAGCGAACTTGGTAGCTTACAATTTATAAAGCACTGACTCAAGTATCTCGCCCAGCACTTTAGAGCATGGTTCCAGAGTAAGGTAAAAGGGAACAGATACGGAACCTTGAACCAGTAATAGCTCTGGCCCGTCTAGTCACAGACTAAACCAATACATCAAACAATCAGAGACATGGGACAGCACAACCCACGAATCAACAATATATTCTTCAGCGCATCAAGACCGCACGGGATGCAGCACTAGCTTCGCGCAACAGAAGTAGCATATGAGCACAAAAAACCTAGAGGGCGCCGATTGATCCAGGCCACCGCAGATGCAGATGGCGAGCCCTTAAGCTCGAGAGTCTTGACAGACGGGGCGACGGACTTAGGGTTTACCTCCGCTTTGCTGGACTGGCCGAGGAGGGTGTTGGCGAGGGCGCCGAATGGGTTGGAGGAGGATGCCCCGTCCGGGGCGCAGTTGTTCTGGCCGGTGATGAGGTGGCGCGTCCCCATGTCCGCAGAAGGCCCTTGCCGGCGCCGGAAGGGGGCGCTGGCGCTGCTCCGATCGCCGGCGGCGAGAGGCGTTCAGCCCGAGGGGATGGGGAGGGAGGGGAGGGGGAGGAGTCGTGCTGCGGCGCGGTGGCTTGGCGGGCCTGGGGTGGACCCGATAAGGCCAGGACACGTGAGAGATTTTTTTTCTGTGTAGAGTACGTATGGGTGGTTGGGAACTTTTTTTTTTTCGTTCACACACGAGAAAAACAGGGAACTATTTTTTTTCCTTTAAAAAAATCCATTCTAAATTTCAGGTTGGTTGAAGACTTGAAAGTCTTTCCTATTTTAGTCCAAACAAATTTTCTTTCGCGTTCCAGTGTGAAAACAGGAAACTTTTTTTTCTCTTAAAATAATCAAATTTCAAGTTGGTTGAAGACTTTGAAGTCTTCCTATTTTATAGTCCAAAAGGGTCTTCCTATTTTTCTTTCGCATTGCGGTGTGAAAATGCTGGAATTCTCCAATTTTGCTCTTGCAAAATTGTGCACTTTTCAGCGAAGTGCTTAGGAATTTCTTTGTGCAAAATTCTTCTTCACCGCCTTCACCACGCGAGGTTGAACCATAGTTTAAAAAACCAAACTGGACCACCGGTCGGACCGAAAAAGACCGGAACCCAAAGCATCAGCGGTTTTATAAACTAATCAGACTGTTTTGCATATGAAAAAACAAAACAGGTCGAACCGGCCATTTTTTACTCAAACCGGAAGAAAAAACAAACCCTGTTAAGCAGGAAGCACACAATAGCATCACTGATAAGAGAGAAGAAATAATTGTGTCCACGGGGCTTCAATCCTCGATCGCAAGGAAGCTCACCAATGTGGCCCAGTACCAACCCGGCCATCCAACTTATAGCTATCAAATAATGGAAATTTAATGTATTTGACTTTTTTACATAATTTATGGCTTAAAAACCAGTAAATGAACCGGTGAATCGGCGGTCCGACTGGAAAAAAATCTGAACCAGCGGCGTCACCGGTTCGACCACCGATCCGGATTTTTAAACTATGGGTTGAACCATCAATGTTAGAGGTCCGCGCGAAACGGCTCGAACCGGACTAGCGAGAGGTTGTCGATGGAGCAACGGGCCATGGTGGAAAAGGATGACCTAGTTGTATAAGCCGATGGCGCCGGCACCGCCGTGAAGGAAGAGAACGGGATGGCAAGAGCAAATCAGGAAAAAAAAGGGGGAGGGAGGCCTAACCGCATACTACGTGGCAATGTGAAACGGGGAAAATGAATGGGGTAAATTGTGCCACAAGTTTGCTTAAATTAGGTAAAAAAATGTGGATTTTTTTGCTAAAATGGGTTACTTTATCACAAACATGAAACCAAAGGGTAAAAGATGGAATTCACTATTTCTACCGTGCTAAAATATATAGCTCGAACGGCGTTCGAACGCGAATCCATAAAATGGACATGTATTTATTCGTGGACCGGTCTGGGCTAGTGTCCGCACATGGATACGAAAGCCGGCCATCCAACCTATACCTCAAATATCCGTTTCTGTTAACTTAACTTACGAAAAATAAAATAGTTTAGCAACCTTCCGCCAAAATTAGTGCTAACACCATGTGATTCGTGGCTTCCGCCAAACATGCTCGCTGCCGGTAGCAACCTTCCGCCAAAGTTAGTGCTAATCACAGTATGATTAGTGGCTTCCGTCAAACATGCTCGCAGCCGGTAGCAACTTTCCGCCAAACGCCAAGCTAACCCTTTGATTGGTCAGATGAATGTCCAGACTTCCGCAAAAGCCTCTTTTGTTTGCTTCTAGTTTGAGGAATTTTGAACATCCGGACCGGTCCGTGGACAGATACGGGGCAGCGTTGGATGACAAAATGTATCTAGACAGCTCGATGTGGACGCTTGCCGACGATTCAAGGGTTCGATTTGGAGATACCCTAAAGCCTAACTCAAATTCACCATGAAACATGGCTTCTCAATATAGTACTTTTACTCATGGTTTAAAAAAACTGACCGGACCGCGGGTCGGATCAGAAAAGACCGAAACACAGGTCGGACCGAGAAAGACCGGAACAGAAGGCCTCCACGGTTTTATAAGCTAATCAAACTGTTATGCAAATGAACCGAACAAAACCGGTCGAATCGGTCGCTTTTTCTCTCAAAACGGAAGAGAAAACAAAACCAGTTGAGCAAGGAGCACGCAGTAGCATCGCTGGGAAAGAGCAAAAATATAATTGTGTCCGCTAGGTCACTCTGTGCATTTTGAAATCGAACCGAAAAACCATACCGAAAATAAACCGAACCAAACCAATTTTTACGGGTTTTATTGTTTCTTGTTTTGGTATGGTATGAACTTTTCATACCATTTTGAATTTTGGTTTTTATGATATATACTGAAAAAGCGAACGGTTAATCAAATAAACCGAAGTAAAAAGTAAATTTATATTTCTTGAGGCGAACGGCCATACAAATTATAATTTTTCTTGTACATGAGTCAAATTCACTACCAAGCACGTACATTTTTCTCATAACATAGTCATTTTTCTCTTTAAAAAATGCTAAGCACGTCCATAACAGTCAAGGGATGGATCCATTCATGCATATATAGTTATAAACTATTTGTGTAAAATAGTATGTGTTTTGAGTCATAAATTTGTAAATTATTATCACGTCATTTTTAAATTCGTGTCAACTTTGATTATTATGGTACATACCGAAATCAGACCGAAATAATTTGGTATATACCAAAACCGAACCGCATTTTAATTCATACCATATTTACCAAAGTATTAATACCGTACAAACCAAAACCGTATAAACCAAACCACGTAAACCGAATAAACCGAACGCACAGAATGAGATGTGGAGCCCCTTCAAAACTCTAAGGACACATATTGGCAAAAGCTCAAGGCGTTAATGGATGCAGCCTCGGTAGTTGAAGGTCGAAACGATCCTTAGCCGCCATCCAGAACTGCTTTGCATGCGAGCATGAAATCAACGCATGCATTAAGTCTTCGTCCATTGCCTGACAAATGTCACAGCGTCCAAGTGGTTTGATATGTCGATGCTTCAGGGTCAAGGAGTCTGGCAAGATACCGCAGAGAACTCTCCACCAGAAAACCCTAACTTTCGGCATCACATGTATTGTCCAAAGTGCTGACCACAACTGTTTGTTAGATCATGAAGTATCTGTAGTCGTCCCTTCCTCTAGAGAGCTAAGCTCGTTGCGAGTCATTAGAGAGCGATACGCTGATTTTACAGTGTAGTTGCCTGACTTCTCCAGTGCCCACGCCAAAGTGTCTTACCTTCCTGGTCTATTCAAAGGTATATTCAGAATTGCCTCAGCATCCGGATGGAGAAAGTTTTGGCGGACAAGATCAACATTCCAGTTTCCAGTATAATCATCAATCAACCCCGATACGTATGCGAGAGGGGCAACCCCTAGTCGGTCGACTCGTTTCATAGTGACAGTATTGGGGATCCAAGGGTCGTTCCAGATAGAAATAGAGGAGCCATCACCTACCCGATGGATCAGCCCAGCCTCCAAAGCTTTTCTTCCCGCAATGATCGCTCTCCAGGTCGAAGAAGCAGTCTTAGACTAGTCACAATGGGGAGTAACTTAGACTAGTAACATCACATTTTACTAGGCTATGTTACTACCTCCACATTGGGTAATAACATATGTGTGTTGTCATGTTATGGTTCATTTATTAGCCTATAGACTCATATTGTCTTGGTATGTGTGATGTTACAGTAACTAACTAAGTTACCACCATCACCTCTCTCATCATTAAACATGTGTCACATAAGCAAAATTATCTTGAAAAGTGTGATGTTACTAGTGATGTTACTCCCACTGTGGCCAGCCTTAGGGATCGAGGCTTGGAGAAAGCTTGTGTGAGGGAAATATTTACCTTTCAACACCCTTGCACATAGTGAATCTGGGCTCGTCAGGAGTCGCCCAGCCTTGCTTGCCAAGCATTGCAAGATTGAAAACTTGAGGATCTCGAAAACCCAAACCACCCTTGATTTTTGGTTGTATCAATTTATCCCATGCTAGCCACTGTAGGGATCTCTTGTCCAAAGAGCTTCCCCACCAGTACTTTGTCATTGGCGAGGTGGTAGTCTTGCATGCTTTCTTTGTCAGCTGAAAACAACTCATACTATAGGTTGGGATTGTCTGAGCAATAGATTTTAGAAGAACCTCCCTACCTGCACAAGCAAGGTTTCGTTTTGACCAACCACAAATCTTATTGCGTATACATTCACTCATATGACTGAATGTACCGCTTGTGATTCGTCCAATAGCCGTGGGCAGTCCCAAGTAGCATTCAGAGAACGCCTCAACTGAAATACCGAGAGATTGTCTGAGATTCTCTCTAAGGGGCTGCTCTGCATTGCCACTTAAGAAGATGGATCTCTTGTCACGGTTCACTGTTTGACCCGAACAAGTAGCATATATATGAAGTATCTCATTGAGCCATTCTACACTTTGGGTGTTAGCTTTGAGGAAAATGAGACTGTCGTCAGCAAATAAGAGATGACTAACCCATGGTGCTTGAAAACTCACACGAATCCCCCGATCAATACGCGCACCACCAAAATTATTGAGCATTGAGGTAAGTCCTTGGGCACATATTAGGAAGAGATATGGAGAAACTGGGCAGCCTTGTCGCAGCCCTCTGGATGGACTGAAATACGGCAGCAGCTCTATAAGGGCATATTTATCCCTAAGGTGTTTTGGTGATTGATGACAATGCGTTTGCGGACTAATCGTGTGCCTTGAGTATCCCAGACGTTTCATCGCTAGGCACAAAACGGTTTGGTGCCCCTCGAAGACTGTTGAAGACGGCGTCTTTTCTACGTTTCTTTTTGGTGGATTTGAGTCGTAGGAAAGCCGTACTATTAAGAGGGGGTCCGCGTCGGAAAGGTTTGGGTGGAATCATCACATACACATTTTCTTCCTTGTCCCCTCCTTTCCCCTGCACTTTGGAGCATCCTCCGTTGATCCTCTTTTCCCCTATCCTGACTGTTGTTGCTGGGCTTGCGGTAGTACTGCTTATTGTTGAGCGGTAGTACCGCACTTCGGCGCGGTAGTACCGCTGGTGCCCACGGTAGTACCGCTCCTCTGGAGCCGCAATACAGTGGCCCCCAGGCCAAGTACCGCTCCTTCGCGGTAGTAGGGGCGGATGTAATTTTTTACATCCGCGCCACTGCGATAGTACCGCATTCCTTGCGCGGTAGTACCGTGCGCGGCCTGGATCAGCTGCCAGGCGGTAGTACCACTCCTCTGCGGTAGTACTGTGTCGGGTTTTTGCTTCTCCCGTTTACCAGCGGAAGTAGGCACGGATGTACCTTTATCCGCGCTCTTCCCAGGCTAGGGGTTTCCTGCCTTGAGGTAGTACCGCAAGGGGGAGCGGTAGTACCGCGCCCGCAGCAGTACCGCCCTCAGCTCTTGTGCTACAGGTCTGCCCTAGCTGCTGCTGGTGTTGCGGTAGTACCGCGGGCCTGCACGGTAGTACCGCGTGGCCTTGCGGCAGTACCGCTTGTCAGCAAGCGGAAGTACCGCATGGACCTGTGGTAGTACCGCTGGTCTGGTGCGGTAGTACCGCTGGTCGCGGGCTGGTAGGTGGATAACGGTTGGATCTTTGTCCTAAGCTATAAAAGGTGTGTCTTCTTCCTCGAGTTGACTACCTCTTCCAACCCTAAGCTCCATTGTTTCTCTAAGCTCCATTTTCGCCCGATCTCACTCCCTAGCCAATCAAACTTGTTGATTTGCTCGGGAGTGGTTGAGAAGGCCCCGATCTACACTTCCACCAAGAGAAAATTGATTCCCCCACTAATCCCTTGCGGATCTTGTTACTCTTGGGTGTTTGAGCACCCTAGATGGTTGAGGTCACCGCGGAGCCATAGTCCATTGTGGTGAAGCTTCGTGGTGTCGTTGGGAGCCTCCAATTGAGTTGTGGAGATTGCCCCAACCTTGTTTGTAAAGGTTCGGTCGCCGCCTCCAAGGGCACCAATAATGGAATCACGACATCTCGCATGGTGTGAGGGCGTGAGGAGATACGGTTGCCCTAGTGGCTTCTGATGACGCACAAGTATAGGGGATCTATCGTAGTCCTTTCGATAAGTAAGAGTGTCGAACCCAACGAGGAGCAGAAGGAAATGATAAGCGGTTTTCAGCAAGGTATTCTCTGCAAGTACTGAAATAAGTGGTAACAGATAGTTTTGTGATAAGATAGATTGTATCGAGCAACAAGTAACAAAAGTAAATAAAGTGCAGCAAGGTGGCCCAATCCTTTTTGTAGCAAATGACAAGCCGGAACAAACTCTTATAATAGGAAAAGCGCTCCCGAGGACACATGGGAATATCGTCAAGCTAGTTTTCATCACGTTCATATGATTCGCGTTCGATACTTTGATAATTTGATATGTGGGTGGACCGGTGCTTGGGTGCTGTTCTTACTTGAACAAGCATCCCACTTATGATTAACCTCTATTGCAAATCATCCGCAACTACAACAAAAGTATTAAGGTAAACCTAACCATAGCATGAAACATGTGGATCCAAATCAGCCCCTTACGAAGCAACGCATAAACTAGGGTTTAAGCTTCTGTCACTCTAGCAACCCATCATCTACTTATTACTTTCCAATGCCTTCCTCTAGGCCCAAATAATGGTGAAGTGTTATGTAGTCAACGTTCACATAACACCACTAGAGGCTAGACAACATACATCTTATCAAAATATCAAATGAATACCAAATTCACATGACTACTCATAGCAAGACTTCTCCCTTGTCCTCGGGAACAAACATAATTACTCACAAAGCATATTCATGTTCATAATCAGAGGGGTAATAATATGCATATAGGATCTGAACATATGATCTTCCACCAGTTAAACCAACTAGCATCAACTACAAGGAGTAATCAACACTACTAGCAACCTACTAGCACCAATCCCGGACTTTGAGACAAGAATTGGATACAAGAGATGAACTGGGGTTTGGAGATGGGATGGTGCTGGTGAAGATGTTGATGGAGATTGCCCTCTCCCGATGAGAGGAGCGTTGGTGATGACGATGCTGATGATTTCCCCCTCCCGGAGGGAAGTATCCCCGGCAGAACAACTCTGCCAGAGCTCTAGATTGGATCCGCCAAGGTTCCGCCTCGTGGCGGCGGAGTCTCGTCCCGAAAAGTTCCTTCTTCTTTTTTTCTCATCGAAAGACCTCATATAGGAGAAGATGGACGCGGAGAGCCACCAGGGGGGCCACAAGGTAGGGGGGCGCCCTAGGGGGGGCGCACCCCCCACCCTCGTGAGAAGGGTGTGGGCCCCCTGGCCTTCATCTTTGACAGGGATTTTTCTTTATTTATTTTAGGATGTTCCATGGAGTTTCAGGACTTTTGGAGTTGCGCAGAATAGGTCTCTAATATTTGCTCCTTTTCCAGCCCAGAATTCCAGCTGCCGGCATTCTCCCTCCTTATGTAAACCTTGTAAAATAAGAGAGAATAGCCATAAGTATTGTGACATAAAGTGAAATAACAGTCCATAATGTAATAAATATCGATATAAAAGCATGATGCAAAATGGACGTATCAACTCCCCCAAGCTTAGACCTCGCTTGTCCTCAAGCGAAAAGTCGATAACAATAAATATGTCCTCATGTTTAGAGGTAGAGGCGTCGATAAAAATAAAATACGGACATGAAGGCATCATGATTATTCTCATAACAGCAACATATATAGATTTTGTCATATGATTACTTATATGTTCAAGTGATGATCTATTCACAATGCAAAAGTATAAATCATAAACCTTATTGGGCTCCGACAAACTATAATCTCAGTCATTGAAGCAATTGCAATTTATCATAACATCGGAAAGAGTCTATGTCAGAGCTAAAAAGCAAGTCCACATACTCAACTATCATTTAGTCCTTTATAATTGCTAACACTCACGCAATACTTGTGGTTATGAAGTTTTAATCGGACACAGAGAAAGATAGGGGCTTATAGTTTTGCCCCACAACCTTTTACCTCAAGGGTAATGTCAACAATAATGGTTCATGCTCCCCTACATCCAATTAGATATATATATATCATGTTATTTCCAACATGCTGAGCTTGCCAAAGGATAAAATGAAAAAGGAAAGGTGAAGATCACCGTGACTCTTGCATAAGGTAGAAGATAATAATAAAGGATAGGCCCTTCACAGAGGGAAGCAGAGGTTGCCATGCGCTTTTATGGTTGGATGCATAAAATCTCAATGCGAAAGAACGTCACTTTATATTGCCCCTTGTGATATGAACCTTTATTATGCAGTCCGTCACTTTTATTACTTCCACATCACAAGATCGTATAAAGCTTATTTCTCCCACACCAATCAATCATACATATTTAGAGCAATTTTTATTGCTTTGCACCGATGACAACTTACTTGAAGGATCTTACTCAATCCATAGGTAGATATGGTGGACTCTCATGGCAAAACTAGTTTAGGGATTTAGAAGCACAAGTAGTATTTCTACTTGGTGCTGGGAATTTGGCTAGCATGAGGGGGAAAGGCAAGCTCAACAAGTTAGAGGATCCATGACAACATACTTTATCTCAGATATAAGAAAGACATAACTCATTACGTTGTCTTCCTTGTCCAACGTCAACTCTTTAGCATGCCATATTTTAATGAGTGCTCCCAATCATAAAAGATGTCAATGATAATATATCTATATGTGAAAAACCTCTCTTTCCTTATTACTTCCTATTAATTGCAACAATGACCAAAGCTATGTCTGCCAACTCCCAACAACTTTTAATCATCATACTCTTTATATGTGAAGTCATTACTCTCAATAAGATCAATATGAACTCTTTGTTTCTTTTTATTCTTTTTCTCTTTTCTTTTATTCACCCAAGATCATGGCAAAATAATTAAGCCCTTGACTCAACACTAATCTTTATTATATATAGCTCACGGACTCGATTACATAGAGAGATCATAAAGCAAAACTCAAAACTAGGTCATGCCATAAACTTTATTATACTAGATCAAGATACTACTAATAAGATCGAACTAAGAAAAACGGTAAAGATAGGAGTTGTGATGGTGATACGATATCGGGGCACCTCCCCCAAGCTTGGCAGTTGCCAAGGGGAGTGCCCATACCCATGTGATTATATCTCCTTCTTTGTTGTTGGTGTAATATTCTTGGCGATTATTCCCCTCAGGATGCGGTTCTCCTCCTTGAGCTTATTGACTTGCTGTTTGAGGTCCATTATTTCCTTACAAAGCTTTCCTGTGACAGCTAAAGCTCCTTGCACCCAAGGGTGTTGCATAGTTGCGGGAGAACAAGTGACACTCCTCTTCATATTTTCATAAGAAAGAAATCTAACATTAGAAGGGATAACCGAGTTTGGAATAGCTGAGCTCTGTGGTTCCCCCATCATGAACCCAGCTCGGAGGCGAGAGGTGACTTCTTGATCCTCCATGGCATCTACTCTCATCAAGTCAGCCTCCATCTCTTCCTCCGTTGCTGGCCCAAAGTGGTTAGCGTCGTTGTTTGCCCTTCGTTCCGGTGCCGGATTAGATACCCGGCTCTCCCCGATTGACTCTTGAGAAGACATCTTGCTCTAATCTGCAACAACAACAGCTCGAAAACAAAAAACAAAGGAAATTTGCATGATACGGGAGTCAAAACCTTCGGGAGAATATATAATGAATTTTTACCGACCAAAAACGTAACGTGCAAGAAAACGGAGTCCGGAAGGCACACGAGGTGCTCACGAGGTAGGGGGCGCGCCCACCACCCTCGTGGGGCCCTCGTGTCCTTTCCGGACTGCTACTTATTTTTCTATTTTTCTAAATATTCCAAAGCGGAGAAATATTGCCTTAAAAATTGTTTTGGAGTCGGTTTACTTACCGTACCACATACCTATTCCTTTTCGAAGTCTGAAACGCTCCGGAAAGTGTCCCTTATGTATTCCTCCGGGGTTACGGTTTCAATAATATTGGTTTCAATATTTATGGGATTACCTGAGATATAATGTTTGATTCTTTGACCGTTTACCACCTTCGGATTTGTGCCCTCGAAGTTGTTGATTTTTATGGCACCAGAACGGTAGACTTCTTCGATAACGTACGGGCCTTCCCATTTAGAGAGAAGTTTTCCTGCAAAAAATCTTAAATGAGAGTTGTATAGCAATACATAATCACCTACATTAAACTCACGCTTTTATATCCTTTTGTCATGCCATCTTTTAACTTTTTCTTTAAACAACTAGGCATTTTCATAAGCTTGGGTTCTCCATTCATCAAGTGAGCTAATATCAAATAACCTCTTCTCACCGGCAAGTTTAAAATCATAATTGAGCTCTTTAATAGCCCAATATGCCTTATGTTCTAGTTCGAGAGGTAAGTGACATGCTTTTCCATAAACCATTTATACGGAGACATACCCATAGGATTTTTATATGCGGTTCTATAAGCCCATAATGCATCATCAAGTTTCTTAGACCAATTCTTTCTAGACCTATTAACAGTCTTTTGCAAAATTAATTTGAGCTCTCTATTGCTCAACTCTACTTGACCACTAGATTGTGGGTGATAAGGAGATGCAATTCTATGATTAACATCATATTTAGCAAGCATTTTACGGAAAGCACCATGAATAAAGTGTGAACCACCATCAGTCATTAAATATCTAGGGACTCCAAACCTCGGAAAAATAACTTCCTTAAGCATTTTAATAGAGGTGTTATGATCAGCACTACTAGTTGGAATAGCTTCTACCCACTTAGTAACGTAATCAACAGCAACTAGAATATGTGTGTATCCATTAGAGGCAGGAAAAGGTCCCATATAATCAAAGCCCCAAACATCAAACGGTTCAATAACAAGTGAATAATTCATAGGCATTTCTTGACGTCTACTAATATTACCAATTCTTTGACATTCATCACAAGACAAGACAAACTTACGGGCATCCTTGAAGAGAGTAGGCCAATAAAAACCAGATTGCAATACCTTATGTGCAGTTCTATCTCCAGCGTGGTGTCCTCCATAAGTCTCGGAATGACACTTGCGTAGGATATGTTCCTGTTCATGCTCAGGTACACAACGTCTAATAACACCATCTACTCCTTTATAAAGATGTGGGTCATCCCAAAAGTAGTGACTTAAATCATAGAAAAACTTTTTTTTGCTGGTATGTGAAGCTAGGTGGTATAAACTTAGCAACAATATAATTAGCATAATCAGCATACCATGGAGTACTGCGAGAAGTACTTATAACATTTAATTGTTCATCAGGAAAGTCATCATTAATAGGTAGTGGGTCATCAAGAACATTCTCTAACCTAAACAAGTTGTCTGCAACGGGGTTCTCAGCTCCCTTTCTATCAACAATATTCAAATCAAATTCTTGTAGCAAGAGAACCCATCTAATAAGTCTACGTTTAGCATCTTTCTTTTCCATAAGATATTTAATAGCAGCATGATCAGTGTGAATAGTTACTTTAGAATCAACAATATAAGATCTGAACTTATCACAAGCAAATACAACTGCTAAAAGCTCTTTTCAGTAGTAGCATAATTTCTTTGAGCATTGTCTAGAGTTTTACTAGCATAATGAATAACATTTAATTTCTTATCAACTCTTTGACCTAGAACAACACCTACAGCATAATCACTAGCATCACACATAATTTCGAAGGGTAAATTCCATTCAGGTAGCTGAACAACAGGTGTAGAGACTAATGCTTTCTTAAGTATTTCAAATGCTTCTACACAATCATCATCAAAGACAAATGGTATATCTTTTTGCAATAAATTAGTCAGAGGCCGAGAAATTTTTAAGAAGTCCTTAATGAACTGTTGGGGAACGTTGCAGAAAACAAAAAATTTCCTACTCATTTCACCAAGATCATCTAGGAGTTCATCTAGCAACGAGTGATTAGATGCATCTACATACCTTTGTAGATCGCGCACGGAAGCGTTCAAAAGAACGGTGATGATGTAGTCGTACTCGACGTGATCCAAATCACCGATGACCAGCGCCGAACGGACGGCACCTCCGCGTTCAACACACGTACGGGACGGGAGACGTCTCCTCCTTCTTGATCCAGCAAGGGGGGGAGAGGTTGATGAAGATCCAGCAGCACGATGGCGTGGTGGTGGATGCAGGGCGTCACAGCAGCAGGGCTTCGCCGAGACTACGAGGGAGAGACGTAACGGGGGGAGATGGAGGCGCCAGGGGCTGGTGTGAAATCCCTCCTCTCCCCCCACTATATATAGGGGTGCCAGGGGGGGCGCCGGCCCTAGTAGATGAGATCTACTAGGGGGGGCGGCGGCCAAGGGGAGGTTTCCCTCCCCCCCAAGGCACCTAGGGGTGCCTTCCACCACATGGACTCTTCCATGGTGGAAACCCTAGGCGCATGGGCCTATAGGGGCTGGTGCCCTTGGCCCATCTAGGCCAAGGCGCACCCCCTACAGCCCATGTGCCCCCCCGGGACAGGTGGCCCCACCCGGTGGACCCCCGGGACCCTTCCGGTGGTCCCGGTACAATACCGATAACCCCGAAACTTGTCCCGATGCCCGAAATAGCACTTCCTATATATAATTCTTTACCTCCGGACCATTCCGGAACTCCTCGTGACGTCCAGGATCTCATCCGGGACTCCGAACAACATTCGGGTTTCTGCATATACATATCTTCATAACCCTAGCGTCACCGAACCTTAAGTGTGTAGACCCTACGGGTTCGGGAGACAAGCAGACATGACCGAGACGACTCTCCGGTCAATAACCAACAGCGGGATCTGGATACCCATGTTGGCTCCCACATGCTCCACGATGATCTCATCGGATGAACCACGATGTCGAGGATTTAATCAATCTCGTACGCTATTCCCTTTGTCTATCGATATGTTACTTGCCCGAGATTCGATCGTCGGTATCCCAATACCTCGTTCAATCTCGTTACCGGCAAGTCACTTTACTCGTACCGCAATGCATGATCCCGTGACCAGACACTTGGTCACTCTGAGCTCATTATGATGATGCATTACCGAGTGGGCCCAGTGATACCTCTCCGTCATACGGAGTGACAAATCCCAGTCTTGATCCATGTCACCCAACAGACACTTTCGGAGATACCCGTAGTCTACCTTTATAGTCACCCGGTTACGTTGTGACGTTTGGCATACCCAAAGCACTCCTACGGTATCCGGGAGTTACACGATCTCATGGTCTAAGGAAAAGATACTTGACATTGGAAAACTCTAGCAAACGAACTATACGATCTTGTGCTATGTTTAGGATTGGGTCTTGTCCATCACATCATTCTCCCAATGATGTGATCTCGTTATCAATGACATCCAGTGTCCATAGTCAGGAAACCATGACTATCTGTTGATCAACGAGCTAGTCAACTAGAGGCTCACTAGGGACATGTTGGTGTCTGTTATTCACACATGTATTACGATTTCCGGATAACACAATTATAGCATGAATAAAGACAATTATCATGAACGAGGAAATATAATAATAATGCTTTTATTATTGCCTCTAGGGCATATTTCCAACAGTCTCCCACTTGCACTAGAGTCAATAATCTAGTTACATTGTGATGAATCGAACACCCATGGAATTCTGGTGTTGATCATGTTTTGCTCTAGGGAGAGGTTTAGTCAACGGATCTGCTATATTCAGGTCCGTATGTACTTTACAAATCTCTATGTCTCCATCTTGAACATTTTCACGAATGGAGTTGAAGCGACGCTTGATGTGCCTTGTCTTCTTGTGAAACCTGGGCTCCTTGGCAAGTGCAATAGCTCCAGTGTTGTCACAGAAGAGCTTGATCGGCCCCGACGCATTGGGTATGACTCCTAGGTCGGTGATGAACTCCTTCACCCATATTGCTTCATGTGCTGCCTCCGAGGCTGCCATGTACTCCGCTTCACATGTAGATCCCGCCACGACGCTTTGCTTGCAACTGCACCAGCTTACTGCCCCACCATTCAAAATATACACATATCCGGTTTGTGACTTAGAGTCATCCAGATCTGTGTCGAAGCTAGCGTCGACGTAACCCTTTACGACGAGCTCTTCGTCACCTCCATAAACAAGAAACATTTCCTTAGTCCTTTTCAGGTACTTCAGGATATTCTTGACCGCTGTCCAATGTTCCTTGCCGGGATTACTTTGGTACCTTCCTACCAAACTGACGGCAAGGTTAACATCAGGTCTAGTACACAGCATGGCATACATAATAGAACCTATGGCTGAGGCATAGGGGATGACGCTCATCTCTTCTATATCTTCTGCCGTGGTCGGACATTGAGCTGAGCTCAATTTCATACCTTGTAACACAGGCAAGAACCCCTTCTTGGATTGATCCATATTGAACTTGTTCAATATTTTATCAAGGTATGTGCTTTGTGAAAGACCTATGAGGCGTCTCGATCTATCTCTATAGATTTTGATGCCTAATATTTAAGCAGCTTCTCCAAGGTCCTTCATTGAAAAACTTTTATTCAAGTTGGCCTTGATGTTGTCCAAGAGTTCTATATCATTTCCCATCAAAAGTATGTCATCTACATATAATATGAGAAATGCTACAGAGCTCCCACTCACTTTCTTGTAAACGCAGGCTTCTCCATAAGTTTGTGTAAACCCAAACGCTTTGATCATCTCATCAAAGCGAATGTTCCAACTCCGAGATGCTTGCACCAGCCCATAAATCGAGCGTTGGAGCTTGCACACTTTGTCAGCATTCTTAGGATCGACAAAACCTTCCGGCTGTATCATATACAATTCTTCCTTAAGGAAACCATTAAGGAATGCCGTTTTGACGTCCATTTGCCATATTTCGTAATCATAGAATGCGGCAATTGCTAACATGATTCGGACGGACTTCAGCTTCGCTACCGGTGAGAAAGTCTCATCGTAGTCAACCCCTTGAACTTGTCGATAACCCTTAGCGACAAGCCGAGCTTTATAGATGGTCACATTACCATCCGCGTCTGTCTTCTTCTTAAAGATCCATTTATTTTCTATGGCTCGCCGCTCAATGGGCAAGTCAGTCAAAGTCCATACTTCGTTTTCATACATGGATCCTATCTCGGATTTCATGGCTTCTAGCCATTTGTCGGAATCCGGGCCCGCCATCGCTTCTTCATAGTTCGAAGGTTCACCGTTGTCTAACAGCATGATTTCCAAGACAGGGTTGCCGTACCACTCTGGTGCGGAACGTGTCCTTGTGGACCTTCAAATTTCAGTAGGGGCTTGATCAGAAGTATCTTGATCATTGTCATTAACTTCCTCTCTAGTCGGTGCAGGCACCTCAGGAACATTTTCTTGAGTTGTGCCATTTACCGGTTCAAGAGGTAATACTTCATCAAGCTCTACTTTCCTCCCACTTACTTCTTTCGAGAGAAACTCTTTCTCCAGAAAGGACCCATTCTTGGCAACAAAGATCTTGCCTTCGGATCTGAGGTAGAAGGTGTACCCAATAGTTTCTTTTGGGTATCCTATGAAGACGCATTTTTCCGACTTGGGTTCGAGCTTTTCAGGTTGAAGTTTCTTGACATAAGCATCGCATCCCCAAACTTTTAGAAACGACAGCTTAGGTTTCTTCCCAAACCACAATTCATACGGTGTCGTCTCAACGGATTTCGACGGTGCCCTATTTAAAGTGAATGCGGCAGTCTCTAAATCATAGCCCCAAAAGGATAGCGGTAAATCGGTAAGAGACATCATAGATCGCACCATATCTAATAGAGTGCGATTACGACGTTCGGACACACCATTACGCTGAGGTGTTCCAGGCGGCGTGAGTTGTGAAACTATTCCACATTTTCTTAAGTGTGCCCCAAACTCGTGACTCAAGTATTCTCCTCCACGATCTGATCGTAGAAACTTGATTTTCCTGTCACGTTGATTTTCAACCTCACTCTGAAATTCCTTGAACTTTTCAAAGGTTTCAGACTTGTGTTTCATTAAGTAGATATACCCATACCTACTTAAATCATCAGTGAGGGTGAGAACATAACGATAGCCACCGCGAGCCTCAACACTCATCGGACCGCACACATCAGTATGTATGATTTCCAATAAGTCGGTTGCTCGCTCCATTGTTCCTGAGAACGGAGTCTTGGTCATTTTACCCATAAGGCATGGTTCGCACGTGTCAAATGATTCATAATCAAGAGACTCTAAAAGTCCATCGGCATGGAGCTTCTTCATGCGTTTGACACCTATGTGACCAAGGCGGCAGTGCCACAGGTATGTGGGACTATCATTATCAACCTTACTTCTTTTGGTACTCACATTATGAACATGTGTAGCATCACATTCGAGATTCATAAAGAACAAACCATTCACCATAGGAGCATGACCATAAAACATATCTCTCATGGAACAACCATTATTCTCAGATTTAAAAGAGTAGCCATCTCGAATTAAACGAGATCCCGATACAATGTTCATGCTCAAAGCTGGCACTAAATAACAATTATTAAGGTTTAAAACTAATCCCGAAGGGAGATGCAGAGGTAGCGTGCCGACGGCGATCACATTGACCTTGGAACCATTCCCGACGCGCATCGTCACCTCGTCCTTTGCCAGTTTCCGCTTATTCCGCAGCCCCTGCTTTGAGTTACAAATGTGAGCAACTGCACCGGTATCAAATACCCAGGAGCTACTACGGGCACTAGTAAGGTACACATCAATTACATGTATATCACATATACCTTTTGTTTTGCCGGCCTTCTTATCCGCTAAGTACTTAGGGCAGTTCCGCTTCCAGTGACCGCTTCCCTTGCAATAAAAGCACTCAGTCTCGGGCTTGGGTCCATTCTTTGGCTTCTTCCCGGCAGCTTGCTTGCCGGGCGCGGCAACCTCCTTGCCGTCCTTCTTGAAGTTCTTTTTACCCTTGCCTTTCTTGAACTTAGTGGTTTTATTGACCATCAACACTTGATGTTCCTTCCTGACTTCTACCTCTGCTGATTTCAGCATAGCAAATACTTCAGGAATGGTCTTTTCCATCCCCTGCATATTGAAGTTCATCACAAAGCTCTTGTAGCTTGGTGGAAGCGACTGGAGGATTCTGTCAATGACCGCATCATCCGGGAGATTAACTCCGAGCTGAGTCAAGCGGTTATGCAACCCAGACATAGTGAGTATGTGCTCACTGACAGAACTGTTTTCCTCCATCTCACAGCTGAGGAATTTGTCGGAGACTTCATATCTCTCGACCCGGGCATGAGCTTGGAAAACCATTTTCAGCTCTTCGAACATCTCATATGCTCCATGTCTCTCAAAACGCTTTTGGAGCCCCGGCTCTAGGCTGTAAAGCATGCCGCACTGAACGAGGGAGTAGTCATCGGAACGTGCCTGCCAAGCGTTCATAACATCTTGTTCTGCAGGGAGAACGGGTGCGTCACCAAGCGGTGCTTGTAGGACATAATCTTTCTTGGCAGCTATGAGGATGATCCTCATGTTCCGGACCCAGTCCGTATAGTTACTGCCATCGTCTTTCAGCTTGGTTTTCTCTAGGAACGCGTTGAAGTTGAGGACTACGTTGGCCATTTAATCTACAAGACATATTGTAAAATATTTAGACTAAGTTCATGATAATTAAGTTCAACTAATCAAATTATTAATGAACTCCCACTTAGATTAGACATCCCTCTAGTCATCTAAGTATTACATGATCCGAGTTAAACTAGACCGTGTCCGATCATCACGTGAGACGGACTAGTCAACATCGGTGAACATCTTCATGTTGATCGTATCTTCTATACGACTCATGCTCGACCTTTCGGTCTTCTGTGTTCCGAGGCCATGTCTGTACATGCTAGGCTCGTCAAGTAAACCTAAGTGTTTGCATGTGTAAATCTGTCTTACACCCGTTGTATGTGAACGTCTGAATAAAACACCCGATCATCACGTGGTGTTTTGAAACAGCGAACTGTCGCAACGGTGCACAGTTAGGGGGAACACTTCTTGAAATTAGTATGAGGGATCACCTTATTTACTACCGTCGTTCTAAGTAAACAAGATGCAAAACATGATAAACATCACATGCAATCAAATAATAAACGTGACATGATATGGCCAATATCACATAGCTCCTTTGATCTCCATCTTGGGGCTCCATGATCATCTTGTCACCGGCTTGACACCATGATCTCCATCATCATGATCTCCATCATCGTGTCTCCATGAAGTTGCTCGCCAACTATTACTTCTACTACTATGGCTAACGCGTTTAGCAATAAAGTAAAGTAATTTACAAGGCGTTTCTTGATGACACGCAGGTCATATAAAAGAATAAAGACAACTCCTATGGCTCCTGCCGGTTGTCATACTCATCGACATGCAAGTCGTGATTCCTATTACAATAGCATGAACATCTCATACATCACATATAGATCATTCATCATTCATCACAACTTTGGCCATATCATATCACAAACCACTTGCTGCAAAAACAAGTTAGACGTCCTCTAATTGTTGTTGCAAGTTTTTTACGTGGCTGAATTAGGGTTCTAGCAAGAACGTTTTCTTACCTACGTTAAAGCCACAACGTGATTTGTCAACTTCTATTTACCCTTCATAAGGACCCTGTTCATCGATTCCGCTCCAACTAAAGTAGGAGAGACAGACACCCGCCAGCCACCTTATGCAACTAGTGCATGTTAGTCGGTGGAACCGGTCTCACGTAAGCGTACGTGTAAGGTTGGTCCGGGCCGCTTCATCCCACAATACCGCTGAAGCAAGAAAGGACTAGTAACGGCAAGAAAGTTGACAAATCTACGCCCACAACAAATTGTGTTCTACTCGCGCAAGAAGAACTACGCATAGACCTAGCTCATGATGCCACTGTTGGGGAACGTTGCAGAAAACAAAAATTTTCCTACTCGTTTCACCAAGATCATCTAGGAGTTCATCTAGCAACGAGTGATTAGATGCATCTACATACCTTTGTAGATCACGCACGGAAGCATTCAAAAGAACGGTGATGATGTAGTCGTACTCGACGTGATCCAAATCATCGATGACCAGCGCCGAACGGACGGTACCTCCGCGTTCAACACACGTACGGGACGGGAGACGTCTCCTCCTTCTTGATCCAGCAAGGGGGGGAGAGGTTGATGAAGATCCAGCAGCACGACGGCGTGGTGGTGGATGCAGGGCGTCACAGCAGCAGGGCTTCGCCGAGACTACGAGGGAGAGACGTAACGGGGGGAGATGGAGGCGCCAGGGGCTGGTGTGAAATCCCTCCTCTCCCCCCCACTATATATAGGGGTGCCAGGGGGGCACCGGCCCTAGTAGATGAGATCTACTAGGGGGGGTGGCGGCCAAGGGGAGGTTTCCCTCCCCCCCCAAGGCACCTAGGGGTGCCTTCCACCACATGGACTCTTCCATGGTGGAAACCCTAGGCGCATGGGCCTATAGGGGATGGTGCCCTTGGCCCATCTAGGCCAAGGCGCACCCCCTACAGCCCATGTGGCCCCCCGGGACAGGTGGCCCCACCCGGTGGACCCCCGGGACCCTTCCGGTGGTCCCGGTACAATACCGATAACCCCGAAACTTGTCCCGATGCCCGAAATAGCACTTCCTATATATAATTCTTTACCTCCGGACCATTCCGAAACTCCTCGTGACGTCCGGGATCTCATCCGGGACTCCGAACAACATTCGGGTTTCTGCATATACATATCTTCATAACCCTAGCGTCACCGAACCTTAAGTGTGTAGACCCTACGGGTTCGGGAGACAAGCAGACATGACCGAGACGACTCTCCGGTCAATAACCAACAGCGGGATCTGGATACCCATGTTGGCTCCCACATGCTCCACGATGATCTCATCGGATGAACCACGATGTCGAGGATTTAATCAATCCCGTACGCTATTCCCTTTGTCTATCGATATATTACTTGCCCGAGATTCGATCGTCGGTATCCCAATACCTCGTTCAATCTCGTTACCGGCAAGTCACTTTACTCGTACCGTAATGCATGATCCCGTGACCAGACACTTGGTCACTCTAAGCTCATTATGATGATGCATTACCGAGTGGGCCCAGTGATACCTCTCCATCATACGGAGTGACAAATCCCAGTCTTGATCCATGTCACCCAACAGACACTTTCGGAGATACACGTAGTCTACCTTTATAGTCACCCAGTTACGTTGTGACGTTTGGCATACCCAAAGCACTCCTACGGTATCCGGGAGTTACACGATCTCATGGTCTAAGGAAAAGATACTTTGACATTGGAAAACTCTAGCAAACGAACTATACGATCTTGTGCTATGTTTAGGATTGGGTCTTGTCCATCACATCATTCTCCCAATGATGTGATCTCGTTATCAATGACATCCAGTGTCCATAGTCAGGAAACCATGACTATCTGTTGATCAAGGAGCTAGTCAACTAGAGGCTCACTAGGGACATGTTGGTGTCTGTTATTCACACATGTATTACAATTTCCGGATAACACAATTATAGCATGAATAAAGACAATTATCATGAACAAGGAAATATAATAATAATGCTTTTATTATTGCCTCTAGGGCATATTTCCAACATGAACCTCCTGTAAAATCCGGCGTTACCAAGGAAACTTCTTATACCTTTGATGTCCTTGGGACATGGCATCTTTTCAATAGCATTAACCTTGGCTTTATCAACTTCAATACCTCTTTCAGAAACTTTGTGCCCCAAGACAATACCTTCATTAACCATAAAGTGGCACTTTTCCCAATTCAAGACAAGATTAGTTTCTTCACATCTCTGCAAAACTCGATCAAGATTGCTCAAGCAATAATCAAAAGAGGAACCATAGACCGAAAAGTCGTCCATGAAAACCTCACAAATCTTCTCACAAAAGTCAGAGAATATAGCCATCATGCATCTTTAAAAGGTAGTAGGTGCATTACATAAACCAAAAGGCATACGTCTATAAGCAAAAGTACCAAAAGGGCATGTAAAAGTAGTCTTTGATTGATCTCTAGCCGACACAGGTATTTGAGAGAAACCAGAATAACCATCTAGAAAGCAATAGTGTGTATGTTTGCATAATCTTTCTAGCATTTGATCAAAAAAAGGTAAGGGGTAATGATCTTTCTTAGTAGCTTTATTTAATTTGCGGAAATCAATTACCATCCTATAACCTGTGATAATTCTTTGTGGAATCAATTCATATTTATCATTAGGAACAACAGTAATACCTCCCTTCTTAGGGACACAATGGACAAGACTTACCCACTCACTATCAGCAACGGGATAAATTATACCTGCCTCCAGAAGCTTGAGTATTTCTTTTCTTACCACTTTTTTCATTTTAGGATTCAGACGTCGTTGAGGATCACGAACTAGTTTGGCATCTGCTTCCAAATTTATTTTATGTTGACATAGAGTGGGACTAATGCCCTTAAGATCATTAAGAGTATATCCAATAGCAGCACGATGCTTCTTCAGAGTTTTCAATAATCTTTCTTCTTCATGCTATGAAAGGTTAGCACTAATAATAACAGGATATATCTTATTTTCATCAAGATAAGAATATTTAAGATTATCAGGCAAAGGTTTAAGCTCAAACACGGGATCACTCTTGGGTGGAGGAGGATCCCCTAAAATTTCAACAGGCAAATTGTGTTGCAGAATAGGTTCCTGTTTAAAGAATACTTCATTTATTTCCCTTCTTTCATTCATGAACATATCATTTTCATGGTCTAGCAAATAATGTTCTAAAGGATCACTAGGAGGTACGGAAAAAGAAGCAAGATCAATAATTTCATCTTTACTAGGTAATTCTTCCTCATGATGTTGTTTACTAAATTTAGAGAAATTAAACTCATGAACCATATCATCCAAGCCAACAGTAACAAAATTCTTTGTGCAATCTAGGATAGCATTGACAATATTTAAGAAGGGTCTACCAAATATAATGGGACAAAAACTATCTTGTGGGGAACCAAGAACAAGAAAATCAGCAAGATATTTAGTTTTCCCACACAAGACTTCAACATCTCTAACAATCCCAATTGGTGAAATAGTATCTCTATTGGCAAGTTTAATTGTGACATCAATATCTTGTAACTCAACAGGTGCAATTTCATTCTTAATTTCTTCATATAAGTCAATAGGTATTACACTAGCACTAGCACCCATATCACATAAGCCATGATAACAATGATCTCCTATTTTAACAGAAATAACTGGCACGCCTACCATAGGTCTATGTTTATTTTTATCACAAGGTTTAGCAATTCTAGCGGTTTCACCTTCGAACTGGATAACATGCCCATCAATATTATCAGACAAGAGATCTTTAACAATAGCAATATTAGGTTCTACTTTAACTTGCTTAGGAGGTGTATAAGTTCTAATATTGCTTTTATGAACAACAGTTAAAGCTTTAGCATGATCCTTTATTCTAACAGGGAAAGGTGGTTTCTCAACATAAGAAGTAGGAACAATAGGATCATTATAAGTGACGGTCTTTTCTTCAACTTTAATAGGTGCAGCTACTTTTACTTATATGGGAGGATGATATTTAAACCACTTCTCCTTAGGGAGATCAACATAAGTAGCAAAGGATTCACAGAAAGAAGCTACTATCTCAGAGTCAAGTCCATATTTAGTGCTAAACTTACGGAAAATATCGGTATCCATAAATGATTTAACACAATCAAACTTAGGTGTCATACCTGACTCCTTACCTTCGTCGAGGTCCCAATCTTCAGAGTTGCGTTTAATTCTATCCAATAAATTCCATCTGAATTCAATACTCTTCATCATAAAAGAGCCAGCACAAGAAGTATCGAGCATGGTGCGATTGTTTTCAGAAAGCTGAGCATAAAAACTTTGCATAATTATTTCTCTCGGGAGCTCATGATTGGGGCATGAATATAACATTGATTTAAGCCTCCCCCAAGCTTGAGCGATGCTTTCTCCTCTGCGAGGCCAAAAATTATATATATAATTGCGATCACGATGAACAAGATGCATAGGGTAATACTTTTGATGAAATTCTAGCTTCAATCTTTTATAGTCCCATGATCTCATATCATCACATAGCCTATACCATATCAATGCGTCTCCCTTCAAAGATAAAGGGAAGACCTTTCTCTTAGCAACATCATCGGGTATACCTGCAAGATTAAATAATCCACATACTTCATCCACATATATTAAGTGCTCATCATGATGTTTTGTTCCATCTCCTGTAAAAGGGTTAGCTAGCAGTTTTTCCATCATACCCGAAGGAAATTCAAAAGGAGTTTCATTTTCAATAGGTTCAGTAGGTTGAGGAGCAACTCTTTGCTCTACTGGACGGGGTGAAGATACCCCGAACAAGCCCCTCAGAGAATTACTTTCCATAGTAACAAGTGACAGTAGATTTCAGCACACTATATAAATTTTTCCTTACCAAATTCCACCTACCAAAGGCGCTACACTCCCCAACAACGGCTCCAAAAAAGAGTCTTGATGACCCACAAGTATAGGGGATCTATCGTAGTCCTTTCGATAAGTAAGAGTGTCGAACCCAACGAGGAGCAGAAGGAAATGATAAGCGGTTTTCAGCAAGGTATTCTCTGCAAGTACTGAATAAGTGGTAACAGATAGTTTTGTGATAAGATAGATTGTAACAAGCAACAAGTAACAAAAGTAAATAAAGTGCAGCAAGGTGGCCCAATCCTTTTCGTAGCAAAGGACAAGCCGAAACAAACTCTTATAATAGGAAAAGCGCTCCCGAGGACACATGAGAATATCGTCAAGCTAGTTTTCATCACGTTCATATGATTCGTGTTCGATACTTTGATAATTTGATATGTGGGTGGACCGGTGCTTGGGTGCTGTTCTTACTTGAACAAGCATACCACTTATGATTAACCTCTATTGCAAGCATCCGCAACTACAACAAAAGTATTAAGGTAAACCTAACCATAGCATGAAACATGTGGATCCAAATCAGCCCCTTACGAAGCAACGCATAAACTAGGGTTTAAGATTCTGTCACTCTAGCAACCCATCATCTACTTATTACTTCCCAATGCCTTCCTCTAGGCCCAAATAATGGTGAAGTGTTATGTAGTCGACGTTCACATAACACCACTAGAGGCTAGACAACATACATCTTATCAAAATATCAAACGAATACCAAATTCACATGACTACTCATAGCAAGACTTCTCCCTTGTCCTCAGGAACAAACATAATTACTCACAAAGCATATTCATGTTCATAACCAGAGGGGTAATAATATGCATATAGGATCTGAACATATGATCTTCCACCAATTAAACCAACTAGCATCAACTACAAGGAGTAATCAACACTACTAGCAACCTACTAGCACCAATCCTGGACTTTGAGACAAGAATTGGATACAAGAGATGAACTAGGGTTTGGAGATGGGATGGTGCTAGTGAAGATGTTGATGGAGATTGCCCTCTCCCGATGAGAGGAGCGTTGGTGATGATGATGGTGATGATTTCCCCCTCCCGGAGGGAAGTATCCCCGGTAGAATAGCTCTGCCGGAGCTCTAGATTGGATCCGCCAAGGTTCCACCTCGTGGCGGCGGAGTCTCGTCCCGGAAAGTTCCTTCTTCGTTTTTTCTCATCGAAAGACCTCATATAGGAGAAGATGGACGTCGGAGAGCCACCAGGGGGCCCACGAGGTAGGGGGCGCACCCTAGGGGGGCGCACCCCCCACCCTCGTGAGAAGGGTGTGGGCCCCCTGGCCTTCATCTTTGACAAGGATTTTTCTTTATTTATTTTAGGATGTTCCGTGGAGTTTCAGGACTTTTGGAGTTGCGCGGAATAGGTCTATAATATTTGCTCCTTTTCCAGCCTAGAATTCCAGCTGCCGGCATTCTCCCTCCTTATGTAAACCTTGTAAAATAAGAGAGAATAGCCATAAGTATTGTGACATAAAGTGAAATAATAGTCCATAATGCAATAAATATCGATATAAAAGCATGATGCAAAATGGACGTATCAGCTTCTTGGGGAGCATTGTGCCTCCACACCGCTCCAACGGAGACGTACTTCCCTTCAAAGGGAAGGAACTTCGGTAACACATCCTCGTCTCCATCGGCTCCACTCTTGGTTATCTCGTGCCTTTACTTGAGCAAGCTTATTTGTGATATATCTCTTGCTTTCTTGTGTTCCAATCTTTGTTGCATCATATAGGTTGCTCACCTAGTTGCATATCTAGACAACCTACTTTGATGCAAAGTTTAAATTGTTAAAGAAAAGCTAAAAATTGTTAGTTGCCTATTCACCCCCCTCTAGTCAACCATATCGATCATTTCAATTGGTATTAGAGCCTCGTCTCTTTATTAAGGACTTTACCGTCCGAAGAGTATGGTTGATACCGGTGTGGAGGAACACTCCGGTGTGAATCCGATCTCGTCTACAGGCGATGGGGGAACCTCGGTCTCTCGTGAGGAGTTCAATGTGGCCTTGGAGACATTGAAAACCTCCATGATGACCGAGGTTGAAAGCATGTTTACTAAATTCCTTGAAGGGCTTAAACTATCCACCGCACCGTTGAAAGTGGGTGATCCCACCGACAAGGTGACGAATGCTATCTCCGACAAGGGGGAAGCTAGTAGTGAAAAGGCTCCTTCTTCTAGTGGTAAAAATGGCACCGGCATATTTGCTCATGTGGAACCACCACTTGTTTATGGTGGACCGGTTCCTTCCACTCATTTGAATCATGCCGGTCCTCCCCCTAAGATTGTGAAAAATGAGTACTTTGATTCTTGGGTTTACCGCTTTAAGCGCCATTTAAATCATGTGAACACTAATCTTTGGAGAATCATTGAAAAAGGTTTCCATCCGCATGATCCAAGCAACTTCACTCCTCGAGAAGCCGTGGATAACCAATTCAATGAGAATGCTCTCTTCATCATTCAAGATGCAATTCCACCCGAAGATCTACCTCATCTTCGGCCCTTCGCCTTGGCCAAAGACGCATGGCTTTGTGTTGTCTCTCTCTACCGGGGAAGCGCAAGCATTCAACGCTCCAACTATGAAGTGGTGCAAGATGAAGCTGATGAGTTTGCAATGAAAGAATATGAAGAACCTCGTGAGCTTTATCAGAGAGTAACCAAACTCGCGGTCTCACTCCGAGATCACGAGAGCAAGGACACGGATGACAATTAGATCAAGTGCAAATTCCTCAAGGCAATGATGCCTTACCACAAGGCCATGTCCTCCGTCATTCGTCAAAGGCCGGACTTCCACACTTTGACCTCAAGCGAAGTATTGGATGAGTTTGTGGCCATGAACATCTTGGACAAGACCGCTGACAATGCGGTTCTTCGTTCTCAAAGGGCAAAGAAGCCCAACCTTGCATTGAAGGCCAAGGTCTGCGTTGAAGAATAAGAATAAGAGGAGAACAACCCCGAAGATACAAAGTATGCATATCATGAACACATGGCACTTGCTTCAAGGCAATTTTGGAGCAAGAAAAACTCAAGGCCAAACTTTAACAAAAACAACTCAAGTGGCACGAAGAGCAAGCAATGTGTAAGGACTTGCTACAATTTGTGGCAATGTGAGTCATTTTGTTGCGGAGTGCCCGTATGAGAAGAGGGAAGACAATGGTGGCAAGCTCGTCCGAAAGGACAAGGCCAAGTCGTTTCCCAACAAGAGCAACTTCACCAAGAAGACTCCTCCCAAGGCATTGGTGGTACAAGAAGAGTACAATGAGGATGATGACGATGATGAAGATGGTGAGTCGGTTGCCATGGCCTCAGTTGCCATTGCGACGACTCCACGGGTGTCTCTCTTCGACTCACTCAATGAGAGCATCACCGCCAAGTGTCTCATGGCTAAAGCCACCAACAAGGTACCCCCCAACATCAAAACTACCATCATTAATCATCCTTCTTCGACCGATAGCATTGATGAAGATGAGGGAGCTAATGTGGAGGTGAATGAGTTTGAGGCCTTTATGGGCAAACTTAAGGGTAAATCCAAGAAGCACTTTGTTGCTCTCTTGGAACAACTTGTTGAAGCCAATGACATGATCGAGGCTCACGAAGATACCATCTCTAAGATGGAAGGGCATAGTCGTGACTATGCCGATGAGATCTCGGATCTTTCCAATGCTCTTGAGGAAGAGCGTGGTCTTTGTTTGGCTCTTGAGGAGTCACACAACGTTGATCATGCTAAGTTAAAGAAAGATTTTGATCATGTTCTCATTGTTTCCCGTGTGCTAAACTCCGAGAAGGCCGAACTTGAGGTTGATCTTGAGGAGTTTGATCTACTTGACAAGGCTCACAAAGTCTTGAAGGGTGCTCATGCTAGCCTCAAAGAGTCGCATGAACAACTTCAAGTAAAGCTAACCAAGGAAAAACCACTTTTCCTCGTATGATGTTAGTTGATAATGCAAATGCTACTAACCCGTGTTGTGAGCATGTGCATCTTGTTGAGGAGAACGCTAAGCTAAAGGTGCAACTTGAGAAAGGTCTTGCATCTTACATACAAGGCGAGAAGAACCTCAACGACCTCTTGACCAACCAAAAGGGAGTTGTGGCCAAGGAAGGGATTGGGTACGTGCCCAAGTCCAGGGACAAGAAGAAGAATGACAAGGCCAAACGACCTCCTCCTCTCATGCAAACCTTTGTGAAGGAGGGAGAGAATGCTTCCAAGGAGGAGAAGAACAATGCGAAGGGCGGCGGTGTCAAAAAGGGAAATGCCACTCCTCCCATCAAAGCCGGCGACTTTAATCCTTCTTATGTGTTATGTCGTGGTAGTGATGGGCATGTCTATGCCAAAAATTTTGGTTCTCCTCATGAGTACATTTAATGGTCTATTTGGGTTCCAAAGACCCTTGTTACTAACGTCAAAGGACCCATTACAAAATGGGTACCTAAAACCAAGCATTGATCTCTTGTAGGTGTTTGCTTCCGGTGGGGGATCATGGTTGCTCGATAGCGGAGCTACAAATCATATGACCGAAAGCAAGGACTTGGTGGTGGACGTGCACAAGATTCCATCTATGCCCACCAATGTCGAGTGGAGTGACGCCTCATCTTCTAAGGTATTGGGACTTGACAAGGTAGTCATCTCTCATGATCTCACGATTGAGAAGGTCATGCTTGTTGAGTCCCTTGCATACAATTTACTTTCCGTTCGTCAACTTGCAATCATGGGTTTGCCACTTTCTTTGATATTGATACCGTGGCCCTCTTGTGGAGCAAGACTCTTAAAGTAGCCTTTGTTGGGCATGTCGAGAACGGTCAATATGTGATTAACTTTTCGGAGCGACCCACTAAGACCGCGACATGCCTAATGGCTAAAGTTGATGTGGGATGGCTTTGGCATCGCCGTTTAGCCCATGTCAATATGAGATCTTTGCAAAGTCTTCTCAAGGGGGACCATGTCCATGGACTAACGAATGTTAGTTTTGCTAAAGATCGTGCTTGCAGTGCTTGTATCAAAGGAAAGCTACATGAGAAGGCTCACCCTCCCACGACTATCATTTACTCAAAGAGGCCTTTGGAGCTCCTTCACTTGGATCTCTTTGGGCCTTCATCCTTTGATAGTCTTGGGAGTAGGAAGTATTGCTTGGTGATTGTGGATGACTACTCAAGATACACTTGGGTGTATTTCTTCAAGAGGAAGAGCGAGACCCAACAAACCGTCATTGACTTTGCAAATGAAGCACAACGTCAACACAATGCAAAGATCTTGACAATAAGAAGTGACAACGGCACCGAGTTCTAGAACTACACCTTGGATGAGTTTCTTAGTGATGAGGGGATCAAGCATCAATATTCCGCACCTTACACCCCTCAACAAAACGGTGTTGCGGGGAGGAAGAACCGGACGTTGATGGATGCGGCAAGGACCATGATGGCGGAGTTCAAGTCTCCATACAACTTTTGGGCTAAAGCCATCAACACCGCGTGTCATGCATCCAATCGGCTCTACCTCCGCAAGGGCTTGAACAAGACTCCATATGAGATACTCACTGGTAACAAGCCCAACCTTAAGTACTTCCGGGTGTTCGGGTGTAAGTGTTTCATTCTCAAGAAAGGTGTCCGGTTGTCTAAATTTGAGGCTAGAGCTTATGAGGGCATATTTGTTGGTTATGCTACAAACTCTCATGCTTATCGTGTCCTCAATAAATCCGCGGGACTTATTGAGGAGACGTGTAACGTGGAGTTTGATGAGAATAACGGCTCCCAAGTGGAGCAAAGTGGCACTTGTGATGTAGGTGATAAAATTCCTCCTTAAGCCATAAGAAGAACGGGTGTTGGTTTTATCCTACCCATTGAGGAACCCTTGTGGCCAAAGGAGAAGGACAATGCTCCATTCAAGTGGAGCCATCACCAACCCAAGGCCCACACGCTTCTGAAGAACAACGTGAAGGCCCTCATCCTCAAGAACAAGACCAAGGGCAAGATCATGCTCAAGACAGTGTTGACACACCAAGTGATGCCCAAGGTCAAGTTCACTCCTCCGAGCAAGTTCAAGAACGAGAACAAGCTC
The DNA here is from genome assembly GCF_018294505.1 of Triticum aestivum. Taxonomy (NCBI): domain Eukaryota; kingdom Viridiplantae; phylum Streptophyta; class Magnoliopsida; order Poales; family Poaceae; genus Triticum; species Triticum aestivum. The sequence goes on along the minus strand of NC_057812.1, from coordinate 221,471,119 downwards.
AAGATGATGCTCAAGATGATCAAGTGACCACTCCTTGTCTCACCCCGAGGAGGAATTGGAGTTTCGTGCCGCCAAGGTTGCTTCCAAGCTCTCCACCAAGGATCATCTCATGACAAATGTGCTTGGAAGCTTAAGAAAGGGGGTAAGCACTCGTATACAATTAGCAAACTATTGTGAACATCATGCGTTTGTCTCTTGTGTTGAGCCCCAAAAGGTCTATGAGGCGCTCGAAGATCCAAATTGGCTCAATGCCATGCACGAAGAACTCAACAACTTCGAGCGCAACAATGTGTGGAGATTGGTGCCAAGGCCGATGGTGAACCACAATGTCATTGGAACCAAGTGGATATTTAAGAACAAGCAAGATGCTCATGGGATTATCATTCGCAACAAGGCTCGCTTGGTAGCACAAGGCTACTCCCAAGTCGAGGGTATCGACTACGGTGAAACCTTTGCTCCCGTTGCTCGTCTTGAATCCATTGCATGTTGATTGCATATGCTTCTCATCATAACTTTAAGTTACAACAAATGGATGTGAAGAGTGCTTTTCTTAATGGTCCTATTAATGAATTGGTTTATGTCAAGCAACCCCCCGGGTTCGAGGATCCCTACTTTCATGATCATGTGTATCAACTCGATAAGGCACTCTATGGCCTTAAACAAGCCCCACGTGCATGGTATGACCACCTTACCGAGTTGCTACAAGATTGTGGTTTTGAAGTTGGGTTAATCGACCCCACTCTTTTTACTAAGAAGGTCAAAGGGGAGTTGTTTGTGTGCCAATTATATGTTGATAATATTATCTTTGGTTCCCCTAACAAAGCTTTCAATGAGGAATTTGCTGCTCTCATGACCTCAAAGTTCGAGATGTCTTCCATGGGAGAGTTGAAGTTCTTTCTAGGGTTCGAAGTGAAGCAAAGAAGAAAAGGGACCTTCACCAACCAAGCCAAATACACTCAAGACATGCTCAAGAGATTCAATCTAAGTGATGTCAAGCCGGCTTCCACTCCAATGCCCACCAAGTGCCAACTTGACATATATCCCAATGGTAAAGTGATGGATCAAAAGGTATATCGCTCCATGATTGGCTCCTTGCTTTACCTTTGTGCATCTAGACCGGATATCATGTTGAGTGTGGGAATTTGTGCACGATTTCAAGCCGCACCTAAGGAAAGTTACTATGTAGCGGTCAAACGAATCTTTCAATATTTGGCCCATACCCCAAACTTTGGCTTATGGTACCCAAGAGGAGCAAACTTCAAGCTTGTAGGGTATTCGGATTCCGATTGGGCGGGAGACAAAGTGGATAGGAAGTCCACTTCCGGAGGGTGCCAATTCCTTGGTTGCTCTTTGGTAAGTTGGTCTTCCAAAAAGCAAAGTTGTGTGTCTCTCTCGTCCACCGAAGCGGAGTATGTAGCGGCCGGTAGTTGTTGTGCACAACTCTTATGGATGAGGCAAACTTTGAAGGATTACAGTGTCATTTGTGACAAAGTGCCTCTTTGGTGTGACAATGAAAGTGCCATTAAGATTTCTCTCAACCCGGTGCAACACTTCAAGACGAAGCATATTGAGATTCGGTATCACTTCATCCGGGATCACATTAGGCGAGGGGAGATCGAGCTCAACTACGTCAACACTCATGATAACCTTGCAGATATTTTCACGAAGCCGTTGGATGAAGCAAGATTTCGCGAGTTAAGGCATGAGCTAAATATCATTGATTCAAGTAATGTTGCTTGAACCCTTGCATACCCCACCATACTCAACTTGTTGTCTTGTTTAGATGTAGGCATGGACATAGGGGGAGTGTTGTTCTCTCAATGAACTCTCCCTCCCCCCATTATGCATAAATTGATCAAGTCTTTCACACTAGCCATGTTTGATGGTACTTGTGCTTCAAAGACGAGTTTTGGTCATGGGCCCAAGGATAATTCTTCGCGGTGCCATACCAATTGACTCAAACATAGGTGGCTCCAGCCACCGCCCTCTCGTTGGAGAGGTTGTGTCTCGTGGTCGTCTCTTGTTGTCGTTTTGCCCCTTCTTCTCCTCGTGTTTGAGCTTGTTGGGTGGTGTGGTGTTCGTTTGAAGTTTCCGTGCAAAGATCACTCTTTCTCTTTTGTTGGAAATGTGCTTATTCTTGAGCTCACGGTACTACCGCGGCTTGCCATGGTACTACCGTGCATGGAGTATACGGTACTACCGGCCCAGCGTGGTACTACCGCCTGGGGGAGCGGTACTACCGCTTTGTGCGGTCCTTCCGCCCAAGCGGTACTACCGTGATGATACGCGGTACTACCGCTCTGTCGGAGGCGCGTGGGGATAAGAACGGGAACGGGGGTTCTAACTTCCCCATACCCATTCGTCAGTTTCCCCACTTCGTCTCTCTCTCTCTCTCGCTCAAGAATGGGGCCAGAGTCCCTCGCCGGATCTCCATCTCCGGCTGCTCTCTTTGGATTCCGACCGGTGGGATCGTTCCCCACCACTTCCTCTTGCCATGGACCAAGGTTTTTCCCCAAATCCCTCTCTTTTTTGTTGGTTCTCTTGTCTCTAGGTTTTTTGGGGAGATGCTTGTGTTCTTGAGATTTTAGGCCAAATCTTTGCAAGAGAAGGTTGTAGGAGAGTAGTGTTGCGTAGACGTTTTACTTGATATATTGTCCCGTGGTAGATGTGATCAACCGTAGTTCCACCATGGTTTCGCGCGTCTTCTCAGATTCAAAAGTAGGCTCGGATCTGACCCGATGTGGTACTACCATGCCTCTGATGCGGTACTACCGCTCGTTCGGTGCGGTACTACCGCACATTCTGCAGCACTAAAATCTTACTACCGCTCCAAGCCACGGTAGTACCACGTGAGGACACGGTACTACCGCGACTAGGAGCGGTACTAAATTTTTAGTACCGCATGACCGGGCAGCACTACCGTTGTTGTCTCATCTTCCTTGTGGCATTTGTCCCGTATGATTTCTACTTGTTTCCCTTGCTTTGCCGTGGTCTTTGCATTGATTCTTCTCGCTCTTTGTGTGTGCTTTCTCTTGTGTCTTAGGTGGTGGCTCTCGCCGTTCCAATCCCAGTCGTGACACTGGCTCCAAGCTACTGCGCAATCCTCAAGATGAAGCACAAGAGGGCTCCAGTGCCCCCAAGCGCAATGTCAAGACCACTGCCAACAAGCAAAAGGAACCTGCTAAGGGCATGGACGAGATTCCCCTCAATGAGTACGTCGAACGCCGGAAGATCAACCCTTATGTGAATCCTCGTGCTGTCCTCAGAGGCACTGAGTTGTTTTGGACCAAGCAGCAGGCTCTCATTTATCTGGATGTGATCAAGAACAAGCAGAATACCTTCATGGATGTCAAGTGGATAGACATGAATCACATGAGGAAGGACAAGTTTCGTGACTATTTTGGAGAAGCTCTGGACTTGGTGGAGCAGTTCGCTATTGAGCCTGTGATCTCCTTCCACCTTGACTATGACCCTGAGCTTATCTGTCAGTTCTTTGCCTTAGTTTACTTTCACCCCGGGGATGAGCGGAGAATGACCTAGATGACCAATGGCCGTCAATTGTCTGCTACTTGGAAGGAGTTCATGGATCAACTTCACGTTCCTGATGACGGGCTTCACACTCCCATTGGTGTTCGCCCCCACGCCAACTCTGAGTCTGCTAACAAGAACTTGCTCCAGCCGTACTATGTTGAGAAGGTGCTTCCCAGTGGCAAGTCGACTTGGGTGCTAAACTCTTTTCTGGATATCATGCATCACATCTTCCGCAACACTCTGTTTCCACGCATTGGCGACAAGGACAAGGTTCATTCCTATCTGGTGGACATGATGCTCCTGTGCGCGGAGGCACGTTCGTCTCAGACTCAGCCACTTGATGTCTCACACATCATGTGGTGTGAGCTTCGGTTTGCGGTATTCACCCGCAAGGTACCTATCTATGGACCGTACATGTTTCTGTTGATCTCCACGACTTGAGAGAAGATGTACCCTGGTGATGAGTTCCTTGCTCCAGACTGGATTCGGCATGAGTCTATCAGTCTCCGCGTCAAGCCCAACTGGGCCAACACTACTACCCGTGCTGAGGCGTCTGCTGCTAGGAGGGTTGTTGGTGAGGAGGAGGATGGTGTAGAGACTGCTGCTGAGGACCGTGCTGCTAGGCCTTCCTCACCTTCCTCTGAGCCGTCGTGGGCCAAGAAGTTGAAGGACAAGATGAAGACTCTCTTCTGCATGCAGGCAAAGGGGCAGTACAGGAATCACGTGGCATCCAAGGAGAGTGGCCGCCGCGACAAGAAGGTCATGAGACTCTTTGGAGAGGATGTCTCTGGTGGTTCTGAGGATGCCATCACGCCAGAGGCTGCATGGATGACGAAGCAAGGTTACAAGTGGACTAGCTCTGAGGAGGACATCGAGGAGACCGTCCCTGCCGCTGAGTCTGACGAGGAGCACGAGGAGTAGTGGGATGATTTCTCTGCCTGAGCCACCCCTTGTGTGTAGGTGTCCTCTCTGCCTTTTTGGCGTCTCGATGCCAAAGGGGGAGAGAGTGTAGGGATTTACGTGTTTGTGAGTCATGTGTCGTGTTTGGTGTGTTTGCTTTGTTGTTTGGACCTCGTTTGCTTTTGTTTGGTTTGTGCCTTTGAGACTTATCCTTCATATGGTGTAAGACATATGCACTCTATTCTATCTTAGTTAACTTATGTTGGTGCTATCTTGTCTAGTGTTAACCTTACTTTTGTAAGATATGCCTTGTCTCTATAATATAGGGGGAGCTTTAATCCTAGTATGTGTGCCATGCAGTCCAAAGCACCAATCTAGTTGGCACACATCTAGGGGGAGCCCGTCTATATTCTAGAGAGGAGGGGTTTGTGTTTGCTTAATATTATTTCCCTTGTGCAAATCCCGTATTGTCATCAATCCACAAAAAGGGGAAGATTGTAAGGGCATATTTATCCCTAAGGTGTTTTGGTGATTGATGACAATGCGTTTGCGGACTAATCGTGTGCCTTGAGTATCCCAGACGTTTCATCGCTAGGCACAAGACGGTTTGGTGCCCCTCGAAGACTGTTGAAGACTGCGTCTTTTCTACGTTTCTTTTTGGTGGATTTGAGTCGTAGGAAAGCCGTACTATTAAGAGGGGGTCCGCGTCGGAAAGGTTTGGATGGAATCATCACGCACACGTTTTCTTCCTTGTCCCCTCCTTTCCCCTGCACTTTGGAGCATCCTCCGTTGATCCTCTTTTCCCCTGTCCTGACTGCTGTTGGTGGGCTTGCGGTAGTACTGCTCATTGTTGAGCGGTAGTACCACAGGCACCCGCGGTAGTACCGCACTTCGGCGCGGTAGTACCGCTGGTGCCCACGGTAGTACCGCTCCTCTGGAGCCGCAGTACCATGGCCCCCAGGCCAAGTACCGCTCCTTCGTGGTAGTAGGGGCGGATGTAATGTTTTACATCCGCGCCACTGCGGTAGTACCGCATTCCTTGCGCGGTAGTACCGTGCGCGGCCTGGATCAGCTGCCAGGCGGTAGTACCGCTCCTCTGCGGTAGTACTGTGTCAAGTTTTTTCTTCTTCCGTTTACCAGCGGAAGTAGGCACGGATATACCTTTATCCGCGCTCTTCCCAAGCTAGGGGTTTCCTGCCTTGCGGTAGTACCGCAAGAGGGAGCGGTAGTACCGCGCCCGCAGCAGTACCACCCTCAGCTCTTGTGCTATAGGTCTGCCCTAGCTGCTGCTGGTGCTGCGGTAGTACCGCGGGCCTGCACGGTAGTACCGCGTGGCCTTGCGGTAGTACTGCTTGTCAGCAAGCGGAAGTACTGTGTGGACCTGCGGTAGTACCGCTGGTCTGGTGCGGTAGTACCGCTGGTCACGGGCTGGTAGGTGGATAACGGTTGGATCTTTGTCCTAAGCTATAAAAGGTGTGTCTTCTTCCTCGAGTTGACTACCTCTTCCAACCCTAAGCTCTATTGTTGCTCTAAGCTCCATTTTCGTCCGATCTCACTCCCTAGCCAATCAAACTTGTTGATTTGCTCGAGAGTGGTTGAGAAGGCCCCGATCTACACTTCCACCAAGAGAAAATTGATTCCCCCACTAATCCCTTGCGGATCTTGTTACTCTTGGGTGTTTGAGCACCCTAGACAGTTGAGGTCACCGCGGAGCCATAGTCCATTGTGGTGAAGCTTCGTGGTGTCGTTGGGAGCATCCAATTGAGTTGTGGAGATTGCCCCAACTTTATTTGTAAAGGTTCGGTCGCCGCCTCCAAGGGCACCAATAGTGGTATCACGGCATCTCGCATTGTGTGAGGGCGTGAGGAGATACGGTGGCCCTAGTGGCTTCTTGGGGAGCATTGTGCCTCCACACCGCTCCAACGGAGATGTACTTCCCTTCAAAGGGAAGGAACTTCGGTAACACATCCTCGTCTCCACCGGCCCCACTCTTGGTTATCTCGTGCCTTTACTTGAGCAAGCTTATTTGTGATATATCTCTTGCTTGCTTGTGTTTCAATCTTTGTTGCATCATATAGGTTGCTCACCTAGTTGCATATCTAGACAACCTACTTTGATGCAAAGTTTAAATTGTTAAAGAAAAGCTAAAAATTGTTAGTTGACTATTCACCCCCCTCTAGCCAACCATATCGATCCTTTCAAGCTCTCCATTAACCTTGATGGTGAATCTAACCGATGTCACATACTTCATAATTAGGCTAATAAAACGATCACCGAAGCCCAGCTTGGTCAACATAGCTTCGAGATAATGCCATTCCACACGATCGTATGCTTTGAGCATATCAAGTTTGATAGCACAGTTGTAGTTCTTGCCCTTCTTCCTTCTCCTGATAGCGTGGATACACTCATAGGCCACTAGAACGTTGTCCGTGATTAAGCGGCCTGGTACAAAAGCGCTTTGTTCTTTCCCAATGACATCATCAAGGATGAGACGAGCACAGTTGGCCACTGTCTTGATGGTGATTTTGTATAAGACGGGGCACAAGGCAATTGCCCTGTATTGTAAGATTCTCTATGGATGATGGACTTTAGGGATCAGAGTTATTGCCGTATCATTCAGTCCCAACGGTAGCTCCCCCCCCATTCAAAAAACTCAGTATAGCCAAAGTTATATCTTCCCCAATGACATCACAGTGTCGTTGGTAAAAACCAGCAGTGAATCCATCAACGCCGGGCGCTTTGGATGGCGCCATATCAAACAATGCAGTTTTTACCTCGACTAGGGCTGGAATTCGAGCCGAGTCGAGCCAGCTCGGCTCAACTCGCTAGAGCTCGTTTCGTTAACGAGCTAGCTCGACTCGACTCGTTATTATAACGAGCTCAAATTCAAGATTGGCTCGACTCGTATAACTCGCGAGCTGGCTCATTTAGCTTGTTAAACTCGTTAAAGATATGAACATAAAACTCTCAAATATTATAAAAATGATTATGTCTATATTAAACATATATATCACCAACAATAGTAATTTCCTTATAACGCTTGAGTCTCCTAGGCGGTTGGGCTTTCAACGGCTAGGCCTTGTGTCGTGCGCCTAGGACATAGGGTGCTGAGTGGCTGATCTTTTTTTGTATTGGGAGTGGCTGCTCTTTAGTACCGAGCCTAACAAGTTACACGAGTACTCGTGAGATTGGCTCGTTTAACTTAGTCTATAAACGATCTTAAACTAAAGCTTGGCTCGACTCGTTATTCTTCGAGTTCGATTCGAGCCGAGTCACGAACTACTCGTTTAGCTCACGAATTTCGAGCTTATTTTCCAGCCCTAACCTCGACCGCTGTGTACTCCCTCTCGAGTGTATAATTCATGTCAGCGGTGACCCATGGTTGAACGCATTGTAGCAGCCCCTCCATCGGACTGTAACCTTGTGATTGGTACTCCCTCTGTAAACTAATATAAGAGTGTTTAGATAACTAAAATAGTAATCTAAACGCTCTTATATTAGTTTACGGAGGGAGTACAATGCATGGCAGAAGTTAGTGATTTCCTCTTTTACCTGGGCTGGATCAGTGCTCGCGTGACCATCAGCCAGCTCCAATGAGGTGATACGGTTGGTCCTCTTGCGCTGCCTTGCTTGTGCCTGAAAATAACCAGTATTCGGATCGCCAGCATGTAGCCACAGCACACGAGACCTCTGTTTGAGCCAAATCTCCTCTTGCCGGAGGGCCTCCCTCAGTTGTGAGGCGACAGCCTTCTCTTCGTCGTTTGGACCGCGCCCTACCGCGTCCATAGCTTTTTCTCCATGTACGCATTGGCATTGCTATATATTCTGAACATACAACAAAAGATGAAAATAAAGGAGAATACTGCTGTAAATTTGCTCGTTCTATGCTTTCATTCCTGGGCTCCTCTCGAGATATTCATGCATGCATACCAATACCATGTAACAATGCCGACGTCGTCTGCCAAAAATGCAACAAAAATGCACGCCAGGAGCTCGCCGCGTTTTCCGGCATGATGTATTTTTCTCTTCTTAGAAAACAAAACGGCATAAATTTCAAGTCTAGTCGCAGATTCCATTTCATGCGGGCGCTGATTTTCAGTTATATCTCACCATCCCAGAGCTCGTCAATCGTTTTGTAAATACTCTGAGAGTGCACCAATGATTCGTTCCTTATTCGCTTAACCTGTTCACCACAAAGAACACATTCATTTTCTGCACTCACGGATAACTGAAAAAAAGGGCTCTGTACCTGTTCAATTTCAGAAAACTTGGCACACAGTTCTTCAGGAATGGACCAGCCAAACAGGTCAATGTTCTCCTTCAACCTCGACTCATTGACACTTTTAGGAAGCACGCTCTGACCCTGCTGGATACCCCATCGCAGAGCGATCTGTGCCGGGGTTCTCCCCAAGCTCTCGGCTACCGATGCCACCACCGGGTTATCCGCCACGACTTTCATCCTGCCTAGCGGCGCATACGCCTGCAGAAAGAAGAACATGAGCAAATTGCCAGGAAATTTCACATGCCAAAGCTTAATGTATCGTCTGAACTCCTCACAGAGAAATGAACTCCATTGGTGTGGCAGAAGGCTCTGAGCTTGGTCTGCTGCCAACCAGGGTGGCACTCCACCTGATCAACAGCCGGAGGAACACGGGCCACAGCGAGCAGATCGGCCAACTTCTTGGTCGAAAAATTGCTTACCCCTACTGCGCGGGCCTTGCCTGAATCGTACAGCTTCTCCATTGCCCGCCAGGTCTCGGGCATATCGAGCTCGACAAAGTTTTCCGGGCTCAACTCGCTGCCTTTCTTTATCTGAAAGGGCCAGTGAATCTACCAAGATCACAAAGTTAGTAGTGTCAAAAGAAAGGGCAGGCTTACTTTGCCTGCAGTGCACGGATTCAAGCCAAGTTACCAGGTGCAGGTCAAGATAATCCAGCTGCAGATCATTCAGAGTGCGGTCGACTGCCGACGGAACGTCTTCGGGTGCGAGATCGCTGCACCTGCATAGCTTGATTCTCCGGGTGTTACAAGATTGATGGGCATGAAAAAACATTAACAGCTGTAAGACTGGTACCATATCTTTGAAGTGATGAAAAGGTCTTGTCGTTTGACGACGCCGTCATCAAAGAGCTTGTTCAGGGCAGCGCCAATCTAACCACATTAAGGGCAACACTGATTCTACGCCGACCAAAATGTCACCGGGTGCGATTGTGACTTGAAGACACTGATTGCAGGATAGATTAGGACTAGCATTACCTCCTTCTCGTTCTTGTATAGTGGTGCGCAGTCGATGTGCCGGTACCCGGCCTGCCATGGCAAGCAAGCAAGCAAGCAAGCAAGCAAGCAAGCAGAGTCAAGGTCCGGGCTCAAGCAGCACACACAAAGCATACTCCTGAGCAAACCAAACGGGACAGCAAGTGTTTTGGTTTTTTACCTTGATGGCGGCCGTGACCGCGCCGGCGACGACGCCAGGGTCGGACTTGTAGGTGCCGAGGCCTACCGAGGGGATGCGTGCCCCGGTGTTGAGCGTGAAGTGGGTGGCCATCTTCTTCCTCCTTTTCTCCCCGCCTCTCTCCTCTTCGTCGCTCTCCCCGGTATACATTTTTTTAGGCAAGTTTGGAATTATATGGGAAGGAACGCGACGGAAACTGAGCTGCCACGGACTGACATGTCCCGGTCAGTCCAGCGCTCGGGCCCAGCCTCCTGTATATACGCCCGTTTGATTCACGGTCTGGAAGAGCCGGCTCGCCAACATGCATCATGCAACAATTGCGTGGGTTGGTCCAGTACGGCGTTTTTTCAGACGTGTGATTTTCCCCTTCTATTGGTTTACCTATGGTTTTTATATAGTACTCCCTCTGATCCTTATTAATTATCGTTTTAGCACAAGTTTGTACAACTAATATGGATACAAGGCAGTACTGTTTTTTTTTCGTTTTTTCTATTTGGTTTTTTATTTCTGTTCCTGGTTTTTCCTCATCATCAGTTTTCATTTCTTCATTCTCTTCCAAATATAATAAACATTATTTGACAAATACATGAATATTTTTAAAATTTGAGAATCTTAAAAATCAATTAAACATTTTCCAAGATACGCGAACACTTTTTACCTTACACAAACATTTTTAAAAGGCACAAAACACTAAAATTATTAGGCTTTCTAAAATTACATGCATACTTTTTAATTAGACCATCGTTTAGAAAAATGTGTGGATACATGGCTTTTTGAAGTGTGAATAGTTTTTAATTACATGAAAATTGCAATTATATATGTTTGCAAAATTAAGAGATGCATAATTCATCTATTTATCATCGCAGAGAGTAATATTATGTTACACAGTAGTTTGACGTCGATGATTTAAGTCTTTTGGCTTGTATTTGCTGCATATTTAGGTTATGTTATATGCCACTTTGTTCTCATGCATCTTATGATCATGTTTCTATGTTGGTAGTTTCAGGTTTCAATGACTCATGATTGAATATGGTCTCTACTTGGTTATGCTTTTTTGTGTAACATATATTGTCATCATGTCTCAAGTATTGTTGTGTCTTGGCATGGAGTGCACCTCTATCTCCTTTACTATTGAAAGGAAGGACCGTTTGTTCACCTTTTAAATATGACCCCCCTCTCCATGCTAGCTCCTCTAATCAACACACAACACCAATATGTGGAGTGGACCCTACCGCACATCTCCACACCTTTTCTTTTTGGATATGCACCCATAGAAAACTCATAGAATAGATAGAGAGAGAGAGAGAAACTCTAAGAAAAATTCCCCAATTTCTGCTCCAAACCGAAACTAAAGTGGTTTCCCTGAAATTCACCAAAACTCTAAGATTGTATGGAAAACTCTCTTAATATAATGGGCCATGTCTCCGCATTACGCATCTGTCTTGGCGGGGTAAGGCTAAGCACCTTATGTGGCACCACCGGGATCCGGCGAGGACATGTCTTACGTGCACATTCCGTCAAATATGACACCAACGTCGCGTGGATCTTCCATATGTATAATTTTTGAAGTTTCATGCCCATTTATTTTATCAAAATAAGCAATGTTTTAATTTTATTTGGACTAACCTACTGCAAATTGGCAGATTGGGAAAGTTGTGTGTTTTTGTGTCATTATATTCTATCTACACATCATATGATTAGAAGTCCAACTATGACCTATATCGTACAAGTGATTCAACACATATTCAACAAACAACTTGGAACATTTGCATCGAACATGGGTGATGACCCACAAGTATAGGGGATCTATCGTAGTCCTTTCGATAAGTAAGAGTGTCGAACCCAACGAGGAGCAGAAGGAAATGATAAGCGGTTTTCAGCAAAGTATTCTCTGCAAGCACTGAAATAATAGGTAGCAGATAGTTTTGTGATAGGATAATTTGTAACGAGTAACAAGTAACAAGTAACAAAAGTAAATAAAGTGCAGCAAGGTGGCCCAATCCTTTTTGTAGTAAAGGACAAGCCTGGACAAACTCTTATATGATGTAAAGCGCTCTCGAGGACACATGGGAATATCGTCAAGCCAGTTTTCATCACGATCATATGATTCGCGTTCGGTACTTTGATAATTTGGTATGTGGGTGGACCGGTGCTTGGATACTGTCCTTACTTGGACAAGCATCCCACTTATGATTAACCTCTATTGCAAGCATCTGCAACTACAACAAAAGTATTAAGGTAAACCTAACCATAGCATGAAACATTTGGATCCAAATCAGCCCCTTACGAAGCAACGCATAAACTAGGGTTTAACCTTCTGTCACTCTAGCAACCCATCATCTACTTATCACTTCCCAATGCCTTCCTCTAGGCCCAAATAATGGTGAAGTGTCATGTAGTCGACGTTCACATAACACCACTAGAGGAGAGACAACATACATCTCAGCAAAATATCGAACGAATACCAAATTCACATGACTACTAATAGCAAGACTTCTCCCATGTCCCCAGGAACAAACGTAACTACTCACAAAGCATATTCATGTTCATAATCAGAGGGGTATTAATATGCATATAGGATCTGAACATATTATATTCCACCAAATAAACCAACTAGCATCAACTACAAGGAGTAATTAATACTACTAGCAACCCACAGGTACCAATCCCAAACTTGGAGACAAGAATTGGATACAAGAGATGAACTAGAGTTTTGAGAGGAGATGGTGCTGGTGAAGATGTTGATGGAGATTGCCCTCTCCCTATGAGAGGAGTGTTGGTGATGACGATGGCGATGATTTCCCCCTCCCGGAGGGAAGTTTCCCCGGCAGAACAGCTCCGCCAGAGCCCTAGATTGGTTCCGCCAAGGTTCTGCCTCGTGGCGGCGGAGTCTCCTCTGAAAAAATGGCTTATGATTTTTTCCTCATCGAAAGACTCCATATAGCAGAAGATGGCCATCGGAGGGCCACCAGGTGGCCCACGAGGTAGGGGGCACGCCCAGGAGGGTAGGGCGTGCCCCCACCCTCGTGGGCAGGGTGTGCCCCCCTGGTGAACTTCTTGCGCTCGGTATTTTTTATATATTCTAAAAACGTCTTTCGTGAAGTTTCACGACTTTTGGAGCTGTGCAGAATAGGTCTCTAATATTTGCTCCTTTTCCAGCCCAGAATCCCAGCTGCCGGCATTCTCGCTCTTTATGTAAACCTTGTAAAATAAGAGAGAATAGGCATAAGTATTGTGACATAATGTGTAATAACAGCCCATAATGCAATAAATATCGATATAAAAGCATGATGCAAAATGGACGTATCAACTCCCCCAAGCTTAGACCTCGCTTCTCCCCAAGCGAAAGCCGAAATCGAAAAATATGTCCACATGTTTAGAGATAGAGGTGTCGATAAAATAAAATACGGACATGAGGGCATCATGATCATTCTTAGAACAACAACTTATAGAATTCTTGTCATATAATCTCTTATGCTAGAGTAACAATTCAATCACAATTTCAAGTATGAATCATAAACTTCATTGACAACTAACAAATTATAATCTCGGTCATTGGAGCAATTGAAATTTATCATAACATAGGAAAGAGTCAATGTAACAGCTTTTCAGCAAGTCCACACACTCAACTATCATATAGTCTTTCACAATTGCTGACACTCACGCAACACTTACGGGTATGGAGTTTTAATCAGACACAGAGAAATATAGGGGCTTATAGTTTTGCCTCCCAATGTTTCACCTCAAGGGTAATGTCAACAATAATAGTTCATGAAAACTCACATCCAATTAGCCATATATACTAGGATCTTTCCAACATATTGTGCTTGCCAAAGGATAAAATGTAAAAAGGAAGGGTGAAGATCACCATGACTCTTATGCAAGGTAGGAGATAAAAGTAAAAAGATAGGCCCTTCGCAGAGGGAAGCAGAGGTTGTCATGCGCTTTTATGGTTGGATGCACAAAATCTTAATGCGAAAGAACGTCACTTTATATTGCCACTTGTGATATGGACCTTTATTATGCAGTCTGTCGCTTTTATTTCTTCCATATCACACGATCGTATAAAGCTTATTTTCTCCCACACTAATAAGTCATACATATTTAGAGAGAAATTTTTATTGCTTGCACCGATGACAACTTACTTGGAGGATCTTACTCAATCCATAGGTAGGTATGATGGACTCTCATGGAAAAACTGGTTTAACGATATTTGGAAGCACAAGTAGTATCTCTACTTGGTGTGATGAATTTGGCTATCATGAGGGGAAAGGCAAGCTCAACCATGTTGGATGATCCATGACAATATAATTTATCTCAGATGTAAGAAACAATAACCCATTGATAACCCACAAGTATAGGGGATCGCAACAGCTTTCGAGGGTAGAGTATTCAACCCAAATTTATTGATTCGACACAAGGGGAGCCAAAGAATATTCTCAAGTATTACCTGCTGAGTTGTCAATTCAATCACACCTGGAAACTTAGTATCTGCAGCAAAGTGTTTAGTAGCAAAGTAATATGATAGTGGTGGTAACGGTAACAAAAAAGTGACGAAAGCAAAGTAATGTTTTTGGTATTTTGTAGTGATTGTAACAATAGCAACGGGAAAGTAAATAAGCGTAAACCAGTATATGGAAAGCTCGTAGGCATCAGATCGGTAATGGATAATTATGCCGGATGCGGTTCATCATGTAACAGTCATAACATAGGGTGACACAGAACTAGCTCCAGTTCATCAATGTAATGTAGGCACGTATTTCGAATATAGTCATACGTGCTTATGGAAAAGAACTTGCATGACATCTTTTGTCCTACCCTCCCATGGCAGCGGGGTCCTTACGGAAACTAAGGGATATTAAGGCCTCCTTTTAATAGAGAATCGGAACAAAGCATTAACACATAGTGAATGCATGAACTCCTCAAACTACGGTCATCACCGGTAAGTATCCCGATTATTGTCACTTCGGGGTTAACGGATCATAACACATAATAGGTGACTATGGACTTGCAAGATAGGATCAAGAACTCTCATATATTGGTTGAAAACATAATAGGTTCAGATCTGAAATCATGGCACTCGGGCCCTAGTGACAAGCATTAAGCATAGCAAAGTCATAGCAACATCAATCTCAGAACATAGTGGATACTAGGGATCAAACCCTAACAAAACTAACTCGATTACATGATAAATCTCATCCAACCCATCACCGTCCAGCAAGCCTACGATGGAATTACTCACGCACAGCGGTGAGCATCATGAAATTGGTGATGGAGGATGGTTGATGATGACGACGACGGCGAATCCCCTTCTTCGGAGCCCCGAACGGACTCCAAATCAGCCCTCCCGAGAGGTTTTAGGGCTTGGCAGCGGCTCCGTATCGTAAAACGCGATGATTTCTTCTCCCTTATTTTTTTCCCCGAAAGCAAATATATAGAGTTGGAGTTGGCGTCGAGAGGTCTCCAGGGGGGCCACGAGGTAGGGGGGCGCGCCCTAGGGGTGGGGCGCCCCCACCCTCATGAACAGGGTGTGGCCCCCTGGTTTTCATCTTTGACGAGGATTTTTTATTATTTATTGTAAGGTATTCCATGGAGTTTCAGGTCATTCCGAGAACTTTTGTTTTCTGCACATAAAACAACATCATGGCAATTCTGCTGAAAACAACGTTAGTCCGGGTTAGTTCCATTCAAATCATACAAGTTAGAGTCTAAAACAAGAGCAAAAGTGTTTGGAAAAGTAGATACGACGGAGACGTATCAACTCCCCCAAGGTTAAACCCTTGCTTGTCCTCAAGCAATTCAGTTGACAAACTGAAAGAAATAAAGAAAAAAATTTACAAACTCTGTTTGCTCTTGTTGTTGTAAATATGTCAAGCTAGCATTCAAGTTTTCAGCAAAGATTATAACTAACCACATTTGCAATAATTCTCAGGTCTCATGATTACCCATATCAATAGCATAATCAACTAGCAAGCCATAATAATAAATCTCGGATGACAACACTTTCTCAAAACAATCATAATATGATATAACAAGATGGTATCTCGCTAGCCCTTTCTGAGACCGCAAAACATAAATGCAGAGCACCTTTAAAGATCACGGACTGACTACACATTGTAATTCATGATTAAAGAGATCCAATCTTAGTCACACCCAATATAAATTAACAGTGATGAATGCAAATGACAGCTGCGCTCTCCAGCTAGTGCTTTTAATAAGAGGGTGATGACTCAATATAAAAGTAAATAGATAGGCCCTTCGCAGAGGGTGTTGGGGAACGTAGTAATTTCAAAAAATTTCCTATGCACACGCAAGATCATGGTGATGCATAGCAACGAGAGGGGAGAGTGTTGTCTACGTACCCTTGTAGACCGACAGCGGAAGCGTTATGACAACGCGGTTGATGTAGTCGTACGTTTTCACGGCCCGACCGATCAAGCACCGAAACTACGGCACCTCCGAGTTTTAGCACACGTTCAGCTCGATGACGATCCCTGGACTCCGATCCAGCAAAGTGTCGGGGAAGAGTTCCGTCCGCACGACGGCGTGGTGACGATCTTGATGTTCTACCATCGCAGGGCTTCGCCTAAGCACCGCTATAATATTATCGAGGAGTATGGTGGAAGGGGGCACCGCACATGGCTAAGAAGACGATCACGAGGATCAACTTGTGTGTCTAGAGGTGCCCCCTGCCCCCGTATATAAAGGAGCAAGGGGGGAGGCCGGCCGGCCCTTGGGCGCGCCAAGGAGGAGGAGTCCTCCTCCTAGTAGGAGTAGGACTCCCCTCTTTCCTACTCCTACTAGGAGGGGGAAAGGAAGGGGGAGAGGGAGAAGGAAAGGGGGGCGCCGCCCCCCTCCTAGTCCAATTCGGATCAGAGGGGGAGGGGGCGCGCGGCCCACCCTGTCCGCCCCTCTCTCTCTCCACTAGGGCCCATAAGGCCCATTACTTCTCCCGGGGGGGTTCCGGTAACCCTCCGGCACTCCGGTTTTCTCCGAAATCACCCGGAACACTTCCGTGTCCGAATATAGCCGTCCAATATATCAATCTTTATGTCTCGACCATTTCGAGACTCCTCGTCATGTCCGTGATCATATTGTTGGAAATATGCCCTAGAGGCAATAATAAAAGCATTATTATTATATTTCCTTGTTCATGATAATTGTCTTTATTCATGCTATAATTGTGTTATCCGGAAATCGTAATGCATGTGTGAATAACAGACACCAACATGTCCCTAGTGAGCCTCTAGTTGACTAGCTCGTTGATCAACAGATAGTCATGGTTTCCTGACTATGGACACTGGATGTCATTGATAACGAGATCACATCATTGGGAGAATGATGTGATGGACGAGACCCAATCCTAAACATAGCACAAGATCGTATAGTTCGTTTGCTAGAGTTTTGCAATGTCAAAGTATCTTTTCCTTAGACCATGAGATCGTGTAACTCCCGGATACCGTAGGAGTGCTTTGGGTATGCCAAACGTCACAACGTAACTGGGTGACTATAAAGGTAGACTACGGGTATCTCCGAAAGTGTCTGTTGGGTGACATGGATCAAGACTGGGATTTGTCACTCCGTATGACGGAGAGGTATCACTGGGCCCACTCGGTAATGCATCATCATAATGAGCTCAGAGTGACCAAGTGTCTGATCATGGGATCATGCATTACGGTACGAGTAAAGTGACTTGCCGGTAACGAGATTGAACGAGGTATTGGGATACCGACGATCGAATCTCGGGCAAGTAACATATCGATAGACAAAGGGAATAGCGTACGGGGTTGATTGAATCCTCGACATCGTGGTTCATCCGATGAGATCATCGTGGAGCATGTGGGAGCCAACATGGGTATCCAGATCCCGCTGTTGGTTATTGACCGGAGAGTCATCTCGGTCATGTCTGCTTGTCTCCCGAACCCGTAGGGTCTACACACTTAAGGTTCGGTTACGCTAGGGTTGTAGGGATATGTATATGCAGTAACCCGAATGTTGTTCGGAGTCCCGGATGAGATCCCGGACGTCACGAGGAGTTCCGGAATGGTCCGGAGGTAAAGATTTATATATGGGAAGTCCTGTTTCGGGCATCGGGACAAGTTTCGGGGTTATCGGTATTGTACCGGGACCACCGGAGGGGTCCCGGGGGCCCACCGGGTGGGGCCACCCATCCCCGGGGGCCACATGGGCTGTAGGGGGTGCGCCTTGGCCTGCTTGGGCCAAGGGCACCAGCCCCACATAGGCCCATGCGCCTAGGGTTAAGGGGGGAAAGAGTCCTAGGGGGTTGAGGCACCTCCTAGGTGCCTTTGGGGGGAGGGAAACCTCCCCTTGGCCGCCGGCCATAGGAGATTGGATCTCCTAGGCTGCGCACCACCCCCCCTTGGCACCCCTATATATAGTGGGGGAGAGGAGGGACCTCATACCTTGAGTCCTTGGCCTTAGGTTGCCTCCTTCTCCCTCCCCAACACCTCCTCCAACTCCATAGCGCTTAGCGAAGCTCTGCCGGAGTACTGCAGCTCCATCAACACCATGCCGTCGTGCTGCTGCTGGTGCCATCTCCCTCAACCTCTCCTCCCTCCCTTGCTGGATCAAGAAGGAGGAGACGTGGCTGTTCCGTACGTGTGTTGAACGCGGAGGTGCCGTCCGTTCGGTGCTAGGATCTCCGGTGATTTGGATCACGTCGTGTTCGACTACATCATCCCCGTTCTTTGAACGCTTCCGCTCGCGATCTACAAAGGTATGTAGATGCATCCAATGACTCGTTGCTAGATGAACTCCTAGATGATCTTGGTGAAACGAGTAGGAAAATTTTTGTTTTCTGCAACGTTCCCCAACAGTGGCATCATGAGCTAGGTCTATGCGTAGTTCTTCTTGCGCGAGTAGAACACAATTTGTTGTGGGCGTAGATTTGTCAACTTTCTTGCCGTTACTAGTCCTTTCTTGCTTCAGCGATATTGTGGGATGAAGCGGCCCGGACCAACCTTACACGTACGCTTACGTGAGACCGGTTCCACCGACTAACATGCACTAGTTGCATAAGGTGGCTGGCGGGTGTCTGTCTCTCCCACTTTAGTTGGAGCGGAATCGATGAACAGGGTCCTTATGAAGGGTAAATAGAAGTTGACAAATCACGTTGTGGCTTTAACATAGGTAAGAAGACGTTCTTGCTAGAACCCTAATTCAGCCACGTAAAACTTGCAACAACAATTAGAGGACGTCTAACTTGTTTTTGCAGCAAGTGGTTTGTGATATGATATGGCCAAAGTTGTGATGAATGATGAATGATCTATATGTGATGTATGAGATGTTCATGCTATTGTAATAGGATTCACGACTTGCATGTCGATGAGTATGACAACCGGCAGGAGCCATAGGAGTTGTCTTTATTCTTTTATATGACCTGCGTGTCATCAAGAAAAGCCATGTAAATTACTTTACTTTATTGCTAAACGCGTTAGCCATAGTAGTAGAAGTAATAGTTGGCGAGCAACTTCATGGAGACACGATGATGGAGATCATGATGATGGAGATCATGGTGTCAAGCCGGTGACAAGATAATCATGGAGCCCCAAGATAGAGATCAAAGGAGCTGTGTGATATTGGCCATATCATGTCACGTTTATTATTTGATTGCATGTGATGTTTATCATGTTTTGCATCTTGTTTACTTAGAACGACGGTAGTAAATAAGATGATCCCTCACAATAATTTCAAGAAGTGTTCCCCCTAACTGTGCACCGTTGCGACAGTTCGCTGTTTCAAAACACCACGTGATGATCGGGTGTTTTATTCAGACGTTCACATACAACGGGTGTAAGACAGATTTACACATGCAAACACTTAGGTTGACTTGACGAGCCTAGCATGTACAGACATGGCCTCGGAACACGGAAGACCGAAAGGTCGAGCATGAGTCGTATAGAAGATACGATCAACATGAAGATGTTCACCGATGTTGACTAGTCCGTCTCACGTGATGATCGGACACGGTCTAGTTTAACTCGGATCATGTAATACTTAGATGACCAGAGGGATGTCTAATCTAAGTGGGAGTTCACTAATAATTTGATTAGTTGAACTTAATTATCATGAACTTAGTCTAAATTCTTTGCAATATGTCTTGTAGATCAAATGGCCAACGTAGTCCTCAACTTCAACGCGTTCCTAGAGAAAACTAAGCTGAAAGACGATGGCAGCAACTATACGGACTGGGTCCGGAACCTGAGGATCATCCTCATAGCTGCCAAGAAAGATTATGTCCTACAAGCACCACTTGGTGACGCACCCGTTCTCCCTGCAGAACAAGACGTTATGAACGCTTGGCAGGCACGTTTCGATGACTACTCCCTCGTTCAGTGCGGCATGCTTTACAGCCTAGAGCCGGGGCTCCAAAAGCGTTTTGAGAGACATGGAGCATATGAGATGTTCGAAGAGCTGAAAATGGTTTTCCAAGCTCATGCCCGGGTCGAGAGATATGAAGTCTCCGACAAATTCTTTAGCTGTAAGATGGAGGAAAACAGTTCTGTCAGTGAGCACATACTCACTATGTCTGGGTTGCATAACCGCTTGACTCAGCTGGGAGTTAATCTCCCGGATGATGCGGTCATTGACAGAATCCTCCAGTCGCTTCCACCAAGCTACAAGAGCTTTGTGATGAACTTCAATATGCAGGGGATGGAAAAGACCATTCCTGAAGTATTTGCTATGCTAAAATCAGCAGAGGTAGAAGTCGGAAAGGAACATCAAGTGTTGATGGTCAATAAAACCACTAAGTTCAAGAAAGGCAAGGGTAAAAAGAGCTTCAAGAAGGACGGCAAGGAGGTTGCCGCGCCCGGCAAGCAAGCTGCTGGGAAGAAGCCAAAGAATGGACCCAAGCCCGAGACTGAGTGCTTTTATTGCAAGGGAAGCGGTCACTGGAAGCGGAACTGCCCTAAGTACTTAGCGGATAAGAAGGCTGGCAAGACAAAAGGTATATATGATATACATGTAATTGATGTGTACCTTACTAGTGCCCGTAGTAGCTCCTGGGTATTTGATACCGGTGCAGTTGCTCACATTTGTAACTCAAAGCAGGGGCTGCGGAATAAGCGGAAACTAGCAAAGGACGAGGTGACGATGCGCGTCGGGAATGGTTCCAAGGTCAATGTGATCGCCGTCGGCACGCTACCTCTGCATCTCCCTTCGGGATTAGTTTTAAACCTTAATAATTGTTATTTAGTGCCAGCTTTGAGCATGAACATTGTATCGGGATCTCGTTTAATTCGAGATGGCTACTCTTTTAAATCTGAGAATAATGGTTGTTCCATTTTTATGAGAGATATGTTTTATGGTCATGCTCCTATGGTGAATGGTTTATTCCTTATGAATCTCGAACGTGATGCTACACATATTCATAATGTGAGTACCAAAAGAAGTAAGGTTGATAATGATAGTCCCACATACTTGTGGCACTGCCGCCTTGGTCACATAGGTATTAAACGCATGAAGAAGCTCCATGCTGATGGACTTTTAGAGTCTCTTGATTATGAATCATTTGACACGTGCGAACCATGCCTTATGGGTAAAATGACCAAGACTCCGTTCTCAGGAACAATGGAGCGAGCAACCGACTTATTGGAAATCATACATACCGATGTGTGCGGTCCAATGAGTGTTGAGGCTCGCGGTGGCTATCGTTATGTTCTCACCCTCACTGATGATTTAAGTAGGTATGGGTATATCTACTTAATGAAACACAAGTCTGAAACCTTTGAAAAGTTCAAGGAATTTCAGAGTGAGGTTGAAAATCAACGTGACAGGAAAATCAAGTTTCTACGATCAGATCGTGGAGGAGAATACTTGAGTCACGAATTTGGGGCACACTTAAGAAAATGTGGAATAGTTTCACAACTCACGCCGCCTGGAACACCTCAGCGTAATGGTGTGTCCGAACGTCGTAATCGCACTCTGTTAGATATGGTGCGATCTATGATGTCTCTTACCGATTTACCGTTTTCCTTCTGGGGCTATGCTTTAGAGACTGCCGCATTCACTTTAAATAGGGCTCCGTCGAAATCCGTTAAGACGACACCGTATGAATTATGGTTTGGGAAGAAACCTAAGCTGTCGTTTCTAAAAGTTTGGGGATGCGATGCTTATGTCAAGAAACTTCAACCTGAAAAGCTCGAACCCAAATCGGAAAAATGCGTCTTCATAGGATACCCAAAAGAAACTATTGGGTACACCTTCTACCTCAGATCCGAAGGCAAGATCTTTGTTGCCAAGAATGGGTCCTTTCTGGAGAAAGAGTTTCTCTCGAAAGAAGTAAGTGGGAGGAAAGTAGAGCTTGATGAAGTGTTACCTCTTGAACCGGAAAATGACGCAACTCAAGAAAATGTTACTAAGGTGCCAGCACCGACTAGAGAGGAAGTTAATGATAATGATCAAGATACTTCTGATCAAGCTCCTACTGAAATTCGAAGGTCCACAAGGACACGTTCCGCACCAGAGTGGTACGGCAACCCTGTCTTGGAAATCATGTTGTTAGACAACGGTGAACCTTCGAACTATGAAGAAGCGATGGCGGGACCAGATTCCGACAAATGGCTAGAAGCCATGAAATCCGAGATAGGATCCATGTATGAAAACAAAGTATGGACTTTGACTGACTTGCCCGTTGAGCGGCGAGCCATAGAAAATAAATGGATCTTTAAGAAGAAGACAGACGTGGATGGTAATGTGACCATCTATAAAGCTCGGCTTGTCGCTAAGGGTTATCGACAAGTTCAAGGGGTTGACTACGATGAGACTTTCTCACCGGTAGCGAAGCTGAAGTCCGTCCGAATCATGTTAGCAATTGCCGCATTCTATGATTACGAAATATGGCAAATGGACGTCAAAACGGCATTCCTTAATGGTTTCCTTAAGGAAGAATTGTATATGATGCAGCCGGAAGGTTTTGTCGATCCTAAGAATGCTGACAAAGTGTGCAAGCTCCAACGCTCGATTTATGGGCTGGTGCAAGCATCTCGGAGTTGGAACATTCGCTTTGATGAGATGATCAAAGCGTTTGGATTTACACAGACTTATGGAGAAGCCTGCGTTTACAAGAAAGTGAGTGGGAGCTCTGTAGCATTTCTCATATTATATGTAGATGACATACTTTTGATGGGAAATGATATAGAACTCTTGGACAGCATCATGGCCTACTTGAATAAAAGTTTTTCAATGAAGGACCTTGGAGAAGCTGCTTATATATTAGGCATCAAGATCTATAGGGATAGATCAAGACGCCTCATAGGTCTTTCACAAAGCACATATCTTGATAAGATTTTGAAGAAGTTCAAAATGGATCAGTCCAAGAAAGGGTTCTTGCCTGTTTTGCAAGGTGTGAAATTGAGCTCAGCTCAATGTCCGACCACGGCAGCAGAGATAGAAGAGATGAGTGTCATCCCCTATGCCTCAGCCATAGGTTCTATTATGTATGCCATGCTGTGTACCAGACCTGATGTAAACCTTGCCGTAAGTTTGGTAGGAAGGTACCAAAGTAATCCCGGCAAGGAACACTGGACAGCGGTCAAGAATATCCTGAAGTACCTGAAAAGGACTAAGGAAATGTTTCTCGTTTATGGAGGTGACGAAGAGCTCGTCGTAAAAGGTTACGTCGACGCTAGCTTCGACACAGATCTGGATGACTCTAAGTCACAAACCGGATACGTGTATATTTTGAATGGTGGGGCAGTAAGCTGGTGCAGTTGCAAGCAGAGCGTCGTGGCGGGATCTACATGTGAAGCGGAGTACATGGCAGCCTTGGAGGCAGCACATGAAGCAATATGGGTGAAGGAGTTCATCACCGACCTAGGAGTCATACCCAATGCGTCGGGGCCGATCAAGCTCTTCTGTGACAACACTGGAGCTATTGCACTTGCCAAGGAGCCCAGGTTTCACAAGAAGACAAGGCACATCAAGCGTCGCTTCAACTCCATCCGTGAAAATGTTCAAGATGGAGACATAGAGATTTGTAAAGTACATACGGACCTGAATGTAGCGGATCCGTTGACTAAACCTCTCCCTAGAGCAAAACATGATCAACACCAGAATTCCATGGGTGTTCGATTCATCACAATGTAACTAGATTATTGACTCTAGTGCAAGTGGGAGACTGTTGGAAATATGCCCTAGAGGCAATAATAAAAGCATTATTATTATATTTCCTTGTTCATGATAATTGTCTTTATTCATGCTATAATTGTGTTATCTGGAAATCGTAATGCATGTGTGAATAACAGACACCAACATGTCCCTAGTGAGCCTCTAGTTGACTAGCTCGTTGATCAACAGATAGTCATGGTTTCCTGACTATGGACACTGGATGTCATTGATAACGAGATCACATCATTGGGAGAATGATGTGATGGACGAGACCCAATCCTAAACATAGCACAAGATCGTATAGTTCGTTTGCTAGAGTTTTGCAATGTCAAAGTATCTTTTCCTTAGACCATGAGATCGTGTAACTCCCGGATACCGTAGGAGTGCTTTGGGTATGCCAAACGTCACAACGTAACTGGGTGACTATAAAGGTAGACTACGGGTATCTCCGAAAGTGTCTGTTGGGTGACATGGATCAAGACTGGGATTTGTCACTCCGTATGACGGAGAGGTATCACTGGGCCCACTCGGTAATGCATCATCATAATGAGCTCAGAGTGACCAAGTGTCTGATCATGGGATCATGCATTACGGTACGAGTAAAGTGACTTGCCGGTAACGAGATTGAACGAGGTATTGGGATACCGACGATCGAATCTCGGGCAAGTAACATATCGATAGACAAAGGGAATAGCGTACGGGGTTGATTGAATCCTCGACATCGTGGTTCATCCGATGAGATCATCGTGGAGCATGTGGGAGCCAACATGGGTATCCAGATCCCGCTGTTGGTTATTGACCGGAGAGTCATCTCGGTCATGTCTGCTTGTCTCCCGAACCCGTAGGGTCTACACACTTAAGGTTCGGTTACGCTAGGGTTGTAGGGATATGTATATGCAGTAACCCGAATGTTGTTCGGAGTCCCGGATGAGATCCCGGACGTCACGAGGAGTTCCGGAATGGTCCGGAGGTAAAGATTTATATATGGGAAGTCCTGTTTCGGGCATCGGGACAAGTTTCGGGGTTATCGGTATTGTACCGGGACCACCGGAGGGGTCCCGGGGGCCCACTGGGTGGGGCCACCCATCCCCGGGGGCCACATGGGCTGTAGGGGGTGCGCCTTGGCCTGCTTGGGCCAAGGGCACCAGCCCCACATAGGCCCATGCGCCTAGGGTTAAGGGGGGAAAGAGTCCTAGGGGGTTGAGGCACCTCCTAGGTGCCTTTGGGGGGAGGGAAACCTCCCCTTGGCCGCCGGCCATAGGAGATTGGATCTCCTAGGCTGCGCACCACCCCCCCTTGGCACCCCTATATATAGTGGGGGAGAGGAGGGACCTCATACCTTGAGTCCTTGGCCTTAGGTTGCCTCCTTCTCCCTCCCCAACACCTCCTCCAACTCCATAGCGCTTAGCGAAGCTCTGCCGGAGTACTGCAGCTCCATCAACACCACGCCGTCGTGCTGCTGCTGGTGCCATCTCCCTCAACCTCTCCTCCCTCCCTTGCTGGATCAAGAAGGAGGAGACGTGGCTGTTCCGTACGTGTGTTGAACGCGGAGGTGCCGTCCGTTCGGTGCTAGGATCTCCGGTGATTTGGATCACGTCGTGTTCGACTACATCATCCCCGTTCTTTGAACGCTTCCGCTCGCGATCTACAAAGGTATGTAGATGCATCCAATGACTCGTTGCTAGATGAACTCCTAGATGATCTTGGTGAAACGAGTAGGAAAATTTTTGTTTTCTGCAACGTTCCCCAACACATATCCGGGACTCCGAACAAACTTCGGTACATCAAAATATATAAACTCATAATGAAACTATCATCGTAACGTTAAGCGTGCGGACCCTACGGGTTCGAGAACAATGTAGACATGACCAAGACATGTCTCCGGTCAATAACCAATAGCGGAACCTGGATGCTCATATTGGCTCCCACATATTCTACGAAGATCTTTATCAGTCAGACCGCATAACAACATACTTTGTTCCCTTTGTCATCGGTATGTTACTTGCCCGAGATTCGATCATCAGTATCTCAATACCTAGTTCAATCTCGTTACCGGCAAGTCTCTTTACTCGTTTCGTAATACATCATCTCGCAACTAACTCATTAGTTGCAATGCTTGCAAGGCTTATGTGATGTGCATTACCAAGAGGGCCCAGAGATACCTGTCCGACAATCGGAGTGACAAATCCTAATCTCGAAATACGCCAACCCAACATGTACCTTTGGAGACACCTGTAGAGCTCCTTTATAATCACCCAGTTACGTTGTGACGTTTGGTAGCACACAAAGTGTTCCTCCGGCAAACGGGAGTTGCATAATCTCATAGTCATAGGAACATGTATAAGTCATGAAGAAAGCAATAGCAACATACTGAACGATCGGGTGTTAAGCTAATGGAATGGGTCATGTCAATCACATCATTCTCCTAATGATGTGATCCCGTTAATCAAATGACAACACATGTCTATGGTTAGGAAACATAACCATCTTCGATTAACGAGCTAGTCAAGTAGAGGCACACTAGTGACGTTTAGTTTGTCTATGTATTCACACAAGTATTATGTTTCCGGATAATACAATTCTAGCATGAATAATAAACTTTTATCATGATATAAGGAAATAAATAATAACTTTATTATTGCCTCTAGGGCATATTTCCTTTAGTATCCCACTTGCACTAGAGTCAATAATCTAGATTACACAGTAATGATTCTAACACCCATGGAGCTTTGGTGCTGATCATGTTTTGCTCGTGGAAGAGGCTTAGTCAACGGGTCTGCTACATTCAGATCCGTATGTATCTTGCAAATCTCTATGTCTCCCACCTGGACTAGATCCCGGATGGAATTGAAGCGTCTCTTGATGTGCTTGGTTCTCTTGTGAAATCTGGATTCCTTTGCCAAGGCAATTGCACTAGTATTGTCACAAAAGATTTTCATTGGACCCGATGCACTAGGTATGACACCTAGATCGGATATGAACTCTTTCATCCAGACTCCTTCGTTTGCTGCTTCCGAAGCAGCTATGTACTCCGCTTCACATGTAGGTCCACCACAACGCTTTGTTTAGAACTGCACCAACTGATAGCTCCACCATTTAATGTAAACACGTATCCGGTTTGCGATTTAGAATCGTCCGGATCAGTGTCAAAGCTTGCATCAACGTAACCATTTACAATGAGCTCTTTGTCACCTCCATATATGAGAAACATATCCTTAGTCCTTTTCAGGTATTTCAGGATGTTCTTGACCGCTGTCCAGTGATCCACTTCTGGATTACCTTGGTACCTCCCTGCTAGACTTATAGCAAGACATACATCAGGTCTGGTACACAGCATTGCATACATGATAGAGCCTATGGCTGAAGCATTGGGAACATCTTTCATTTTCTCCCTATCTTCTGCAGTGGTCGGGCATTGAGTCTTACTCAATTTCACACCTTGTAACACAGGCAAGAATCCTTTCTTTGCTTGATCCATTTTGAACTTCTTCAAAACTTTTTCAAGGTATGTGCTTTGTGAAAGTCCAATTAAGCGTCTTGATCTATCTCTATAGATCTTAATGCCCAATATGTAAGCAGCTTCATCGAGGTCTTTCATTGAAAAACTCTTATTCAAGTATCCCTTTATGCTATCCAGAAATTCTATATCATTTCCGATTAGTAATATGTCATCTACATATAATATCAGAAATGCTACAGAGCTCCCACTCACTTTCTTGTAAATACAGGCTTCTCCAAAAGTCTGTACAAAACCAAATGCTTTGATCACATTATCAAAGAGTTTATTCCAACTCCGAGAGGCTTGCACCAGTCCATAAATGGATCACTGGAGCTTGCACACTTTGTTAGCTCCCTTTGGATCGACAAAACCTTCTGGCTGCATCATATACAACTCTTCTTCCAGAAATCCATTCAGGAATGCAGTTTTGACATCCATCTGCCAAATTTCATAATCATAAAATGCGGCAATTGCTAACATGATTCGGACAGACTTAAGCATCGCTATGGGTGAGAAGGTCTCATCGTAGTCAATCCCTTGAACTTGTCGAAAACCTGTTGCGACAAGTCGAGCTTTGTAGACAGTAACATTACCGTCAGTGTCAGTCTTCTTCTTGAAGATCCATTTATTCTCAATTGCTTGCCGATCTTTGGGCAAGTCAACCAAAGTCCACAATTTGTTCTCATACATGGATCCCATCTCAGATTTCATGGCTTCAAGCCATTTTGCGGAATCTGGGCTCACCATCACTTCTCCATAGTTCGTAGGTTCATCATGATCTAGTAGCATGACTTCCAGAACAGGATTACCGTACCACTCTGATTTGGGTTCGAGCTTATCAGGTTGAAGCTTTTTCACATAGGCATCGTAGCCCCAAACTTTCAGAAACGACAACTTTGGTTTCTTGCCAAACCACAGTTCATAAGGCGTCGTCTCAACGGATTTTGATGGTGCCCTATTTAACGTGAATGCGACCGTCTCTAAAGCATAACCCCAAAATGAGAGCGGTAAATCAGTAAGAGACATCATAGATCACACCATATCTAGTAAAGTACGATTACGACGTTCAGACACACCATTACGCTGTGGTGTTCCGGGTGGCGTGAGTTGCGAAACTATTCCGCATTGTTTCAAATGTACACCAAACTCATAACTCAAATATTCTCCTCCACGATCAGATCGTAGGAATTTTATTTTCTTGTTACGATGATTTTCAACTTCACTCTGAAATTCTTTGAACTTTTCAAATGTTTCAGACTTATGTTTCATTAAGTAGATATACCCATATCTGCTTAAGTCATCTATGAAGGTGAGAAAGTAATGATATCCACCACGAGCCTCAACATTCATCGGACCACATACATCTGTATGTATGATTTCCAACAAATTTGTTGCTCTCTCCATAGTACCGGAGAATGGTGTTTTGGTCATCTTGCCCATAAGGCACGGTTCGCAAGTACCAAGTTATTCATAATCAAGTGGTTCCAAAAGTCCATCAGTATGGAGTTTCTTCATGCGCTTTACACCGATATGACCTAAACAGCAGTGCCACAAATAAGTTGCACTATCATTATCAACTCTGCATCTTTTGGCTTCAACATTATGAATATGTATGTCACTACTATCGAGATTTAATAAGAATAGACCACTCTTCAAGGGTGCATGACCATAAAATATATTACTCATATAAATAGAACAACCATTATTCTCTGATTTAAATGAATAACCGTCTCGCAGCAAACAAGATCCAGATATAATGTTCATGCTCAACACTGGCACCAAATAACAATTATTTAGGTCTAATACTAATCCCGAAGGTAGATGTAGAGGTAGCGTGCCGACCGCGATCACATCGACTTTGGAACCATTTCCCACGCGCATCGTCACCTCGTCCTTAGCCAATCTTCGCTTAATCCGTAGTCCCTGTTTCGAGTTGCAAATATTAGCAACAGAACCAGTATCAAATACCCAAGTGCTACTGCGAGCATTAGTAAGGTACACATCAATAACATGTATATCATATATACCTTTGTTCACCTTGCCATCCTTCTTATCCGCCAAATACTTGGGGCAATTCCACTTCCAGTGACCAGTCTGCTTGCAGTAGAAGCACTCAGTTTCAGGCTTAGGTCCAGATTTGGGTTTCTTCTCCTGAGCAGCAACTTTGCTGTTCTTTTTGAAGTTCCCCTTCTTCTTCCCTTGCCCTTTTTCTTGAAACTAGTGGTCTTGTTGACCATCAATACTTGATGCTCCTTCTTGATTTCTACCTCCGCAGATTTCAGCATTGCGAAGAGCTCGGGAATTGCCTTATTCATCCCTTGCATATTATAGTTCATCACGAAGCTCTTGTAGCTAGGTTGGAGAATTCTGTCAATGACGCAATCATCTGGAAGATTAACTCCCAATTGAATCAAGTGATTATTATACCCAGACATTTTGAGTATATGCTCACTGACAGAATTGTTCTCCTCCATCTTGCAGCTATAGAACTTTTTGGAAACTTCATATCTCTCAATCCGGGCATTTGCTTGAAATATTAACTTCAACTCCTGGAACATCTCATATGCTCCATGACGTTCAAAATGTCGTTGAAGTCCCGATTCTAAGCCGTAAAGCATGACACACTGAACTATCGAGTAGTCATCATCTTTGCTCTGCCAGACGTTCATAACATCTGGTGTTGCTCCAGCAGCAGGCCTGGCACCCAGCGGTGCTTCCAGGACGTAATTCTTCTATGCAACAATGAGGATAATCCTCAAGTTACGGACCCAGTCCGTGTAATTGCTACCATCATCTTTCAACTTTGCTTTCTCAAGGAACGCATTAAAATTCAATGGAACAACAGCACGGGCCATCTATCTACAATCAAACATAAACAAGCAAGATACTATCAGGTACTAAGTTCATGATAAATTTAAGTTCAATTAATCATATTACTAAAGAACTCCCACTTAGATAGACATCCCTCTAATCCTCTAAGTGATCACGTGATCCAAATCAACTAAACCATGTCTGATCATCACGTGAGATGGAGTAGCTTCATTGGTGAACATCACTATGTTGATCATATCTACTATATGATTCACGCTCGACCTTTCAGTCTCCGTGTTCCGAGGCCATATCTGTATATGCTTAGCTCGTCAAGTATAACCTGAGTATTCCGCGTGTGCAACTGTTTTGCACCCGTTGTATTTGAACATAGAGCCTATCACACCCGATCATCACGTGGTGTCTCAGCACGAAGAACTTTCGCAACGGTGCATACTCAGGGAGAACACTTCTTGATAATTAGCGAGAGATCATCTTAAAATGCCACCGTCAATCAAAGCAAGATAAGATGCATAAAAGATAAACATCACATGCAATCAATATAAGTGATATGATATGGCCATCATTATCTTGTGCTTGTGATCTCCATCTTCGAAGCACCGTCATGATCACCATCGTCACCGGCCCGACACCTTGATCTCCATCGTAGCATCGTTGTCATCTCGCCAATATTATGCTTCTACGACTATCGCTACCGCTTAGTGATAAAATAAAGCATTACACGGCGATTGCATTGCATACAATAAAGCGACAACCATATGGCTCCTGCCAGTTGCCGATAACTCGGTTACAAAACATGATCATCTCATACAATAAAATTTAGCATCATGTATTGACCATATCTCTACTTTGTTGTTGCAAGTTTTACGTGGCTGCTACGGGCTTTAAGCAAGAACCAATCTTACCTACGCATCAAAAACCACAACGATAGTTTTTAAGTTGCTGATGTTTTAACCTTCCCAAGGACCGGGCGTAGCCACACTCGGTTCAACTAAAGTTGGAGAAACTGACACCCGCCAGCCACCTGTGTGCAAAGCACGTCGGTAGAACCAGTCTCGCGTAAGCGTACGCGTAATGTCGGTCCGGGCCGCTTCATCCAACAATACCGCCGAACCAAAGTATGACATGCTGGTAAGCAGTATGACTTATATCGCCCACAACTCACTTGTGTTCTACTCGTGCACAACATCAACGCATAAAACCTAGGCTCTGATACCACTGTTGGGGAACGTAGTAATTTCAAAAAAAAATCCTACGCACACACAAGATCATGGTGATGCAAAGCAACGAGAGGGGAGAGTGTTGTCTACGTACCCTCGTAGACCGACAGCGGAAGCGTTATGACAACACGGTTGATGTAGTCGTACGTCTTCACAGCCCGACCGATCAAGCACCGAAACTACAGCACCTTTGAGTTTTAGCACACGTTCAGCTGGATGACGATCCCCGGACTCCGATCCAGCAAAGTGTCGGGGAAGAGTTCCGTCAGCACGACGGCGTGGTGACGATCTTGATGTTCTACTGTCGCAGGGCTTCGCCTAAACACCGCTACAATATTATCGAGGAGTATGGTGGAAGGGGGCACCGCACACGGCTAAGAAGACGATCACGAGGATCAACTTGTGTGTCTAGAGGTGCCCCCTACCCCCGTATATAAAGGAGCAAGGGGGGGGCGGCCGGCCCTTGGGCGCGCCAAGGAGGAGGAGTCCTCCTCCTAGTAGGAGTAGGACTCCCCTCTTTCCTACTCCTACTAGGAGGGGGAAAGGAAGGGGGAGAGGGAGAAGGAAAGGGGGGCACCACCCCCCTCTCCTAGTCCAATTCGGACCAGAGGGGGAGGGGGCGCGCGGCCCACCCTGGCCGCCCCTCTCTCTCCACTAGGGCCCATAAGGCCCATTACTTCTCCCGGGGGGGTTCCGGTAGCCCTCCGGCACTCCGGTTTTCTCCGAAATCACCCGGAACACTTCCGTGTCCGAATATAGCCGTCCAATATATCAATCTTTATGTATCGACCATTTCGAGACTCCTCGTCATATCCGTGATCATATCCGGGACTCCGAACAAACTTCGGTACATCAAAATATATAAACTCATAATGAAACTGTCATCGTAACGTTAAGCGTGCAGACCCTACGGGTTCGAGAACAATGTAGACATGACCAAGACATGTCTCCGGTCAATAACCAATAGCGGAACCTGGATGCTCATATTGGCTCCCACATATTCTACGAAGATCTTTATCAGTCAGACCGCATAACAACATACTTTGTTCCCTTTGTCATCGGTATGTTACTTGCCCGAGATTCGATCATCAGTATCTCAATACCTAGTTCAATCTCGTTACCGGCAAGTCTCTTTACTCGTTTCGTAATACATCATCTCGCAACTAACTCATTAGTTGCAATGCTTGCAAGGCTTATGTGATGTGCATTACCAAGAGGGCCCAGAGATACCTGTCCGACAATCGGAGTGACAAATCCTAATCTCGAAATACGCCAACCCAACATGTACCTTTGGAGACACCTGTAGGTCTCCTTTATAATCACCCAGTTACGTTGTGACATTTGGTAGCACACAAAGTGTTCCTCCAGCAAACGGGAGTTGCATAATCTCATAGTCATAGGAACATGTATAAGTCATGAAGAAAGCAATAGCAACATACTAAACGATCGGGTGCTAAGCTAATGGAATGGGTCATGTCAATCACATCATTCTCCTAATGATGTGATCCCATTAATCAAATGACAACACATGTCTATGGTTAGGAAACATAACCATCTTCGATTAACGAGCTAGTCAAGTAGAGGCACACTAGTGACGTTTAGTTTGTCTATGTATTCACACAAGTATTATGTTTACGGATAATACAATTCTAGCATGAATAATAAACTTTTATCATGATATAAGGAAATAAACAATAACTTTATTATTGCCTCTAGGCATATTTCCTTTAGAGGGAAGCTGGGATTTGTAGAGGTTCCAGAGCTCGGTTTTGAAATAGAGATAATTAATATTTTGAGCGGTATACTTTCATTGTCAACATAACAACCAAGAGATGGCGATATCTTCCATGCTACACACATTATAGGCAGTCCCGAAATAGAATGGTAAAGTTTATACTCCCCCTCCACCAACAAACATCAATCCATGGCTTGCTCGAAACAACGAGTGCCTCCAACTATCAACAGTCCCAGGGGGAGTTCTGTTTTGCAATTATTTTGATTTAGTTTGCATAGAGCATGGGACTGGGCATCCCGGTGACCAGCCATTTTCTCGTGAGTGAGGAGCGGAGTCCACTCCTCTTGAGAATAACCCGCCTAGCATGGAAGATACAGGCAGCCCTAGTTGATACATGAGCTATTCGAGCATACAAAACAGAATGATTATTTGAAGGTTTAGAGTTTGGCACATACAAATTTACTTGGAACGGTAGGTAGATACCGCATATAGGAAGGTATAGTGGACTCATCTGAATAACTTTGGGGTTGAAGGGATTGGATGCACAAGCAGTATTCCCACTTAGTACAGGTGAAGGCTAGCAAAAGACTGGGAAGTGACCAACTAGAGAGCGACAACAGCCATGTACATGCATTAAAATTAATAAACATTGGATGCAAGCATGAGTAGGATATAATCCACCATGAACATAAATATCGTGAAGGCTATGTTGATTTGTTTCAACTGCATGCGTGAACATGTGCCAAGTCAAGTCACTTAAATCATTCAAAAGAGGATACCACCCCATCATACCACATCATAACCATCTCAATAGCATGTTGGCACGCAAGGTAAACCATTATAACTCATAGCTAATCAAGCATGGCACAAGCAACTATGATCTCTAATTGTCATTGCAAACATGTTTATCCATAACAAGCTGAATCAAGAATGATGAACTCATCATATTTACAAAAACAAAAGAGGTCGAGTTCATACCAGCTTTTCTCATCTCAGTCAGTCCATCATATATCATCATAATTTCCTTTCACTTGTACGACCGAACGATGTGAATAATAATAAGAGTGCACGTGCATTGGACTAAGCTGGAATCTACGAGCATTCAATAAACAGGAGAAGACAAAGCAATATGGGCTCTTGGTTAAATCAACAATAATGCATATAAGAGCCACTTTAACAATTTAATCATGGTCTTCTCCTACTGACCCCCAAAGAAAAGAAATAAAACTATTTACACGGGAAAGCGCCCAACAAGCAAGAGAAGAACGGGAAATATTTTTGGGTTTTATTTTTAATTACTACTACAAGCATGGAAAGTAAATTAATTAAAAGCTACAACTAAATTTTTTTGGTTTTCTTAAGGTTTATTAAACACACAAGAAGAAAGCATAAAAAGGAAAATAAACTAGCATGGATGATACAATGAAAAAGTATGAGCACTGACATCTAGCAATGAGTGTGTGAACATGAATGTAATGTCGGTGGGAAATACATACTCCCCCAAGCTTAGGCTTTTGGCCTAAGTTGGTTTATTGCCAGGGATAGCCTAGCGGATACCCGTAGGTGTAGCTGGGGTGTACTACAACGAATAATAGTTGGGGTCATACTGTGATGAAGAAGACTCTGACTGCCATTGGCTGACAGCCACCTCCGGATCCCAAGAATAAATAGACTGTTGTGGAGGCTCCTCTTGTGGTTCCGGTTCCGGGGCTGGTGCAGGGTTCCGGTAGGCGTGAATAGCTGCCAACGGTACAAGGTACGTGCCTATAGTCAAATCAAACAAAGAAGGAGCAGTCAAGGTAATAGTCTCAGGATGATGTTTATTGAAGAACAATTGATATTTAAGCTCTCCTTCCCTATTCTTAACAATAAAATCATGTGCCACCATACTTTTATAATCTAAATAAACACGAGGCAGCACCTTTTCTTCCTTCTCATAATGCCTAATAGGTATGTTAAAATGTGCAACTAGGCGTGTAGCATAAATGCCTCCAAAGACGGGACCCTTAGTACGGTTCATACTTAACCGTCTAGCAATCATGTCGCCCATACTAAAAGAGTTATCACCGTATAAGCCGTGGTGCAAAATGATAATATCAGGGATACTCAGGTTTCCACGGTTTCCGCGACCAATTAAGCAACGACTAGCAAATAATGCAAAAAAACGTAAAATAGGAAAGTATATGCTAGTGATTCGTGCATCAGAAACCTTCCTTGTTTCCCCTATGGTGATAGTGTCAATAAATCCCTCCACATCATCATGATGTGGTTCTTCTGTATTGCCCCCAAAAGGGACTAAACAAACCCAACAGAAATCATAGAATGACATCTCCTTATGCTCATCATATAAATGAAACTCCACCGTAGGTGGCGAGTTCCTAGGATGGAAATGAAAGTTTTGCACAAAGGTATTTGTGAGTAAGAGATACTGATTGCATTGGTCGTGGAGGAAAGCAGTGAGGCCTACATTTTGAGCCAGTTCATAAAAATCTTCATAAATACCGACTGCTCTCAAGAAATCATCGGAGGGCCATTCACACGCCCGAACCTCCGCGGTGCGAGGCAGATTATACTTAGGCTTAGGTGCCTTTTCCTTCGAGCTTTGGCTCGATGAGCCCCTCAATAGTCTCCTCATTATATTCTGAAAAATTCTGAAATTTTTAGTAACTTCAAAATAAAAGTAAGCCAAACTCAATAATATTGATAGCAACTACTCCTACAAGTGCCTAGAGCCTATATCATGCATCAAAACTACTTTTGACCATATAAATTTGACATGCAAGCTCAAGAACAGGGTCACCTAAGCAGCAAAAATTTGCAATGAATAAAACACTAGAACAAAAACTAATTAGACCAATGGAGGAGTCACATACCAAGGAACAATCTCCCCAAACAGTTTTGTGAGAGGTGCTTTGAGCAAGGAGATCGAAAATGGCAGCAAAGTGAGCTATAACTCGTGCTTGAGTTGGTTTTTCGTGTTTGTGGGAGGAAGAAGAAGAGGATGGGTGCAGGAATAAGTGGAGGAGGGCCACCGTGGGCCCACGAGGCAGGGGGCGCGCCTAGGGGGGTAGGGCGCGCCCTCCACCCTCGTGACCAGGTGGCAGCCCCCCCCCCCGGGCAGTAATTTCTGCACCATAAATCCTCAAATATTCCCGAAAAAATCATATTAAATTGACATCTCATTCTGAGGACTTTTATTTTCGGGATATTTTTATAATGCATGGATAAGTCAGGAAACAGACAGAAAAATACTATTTTTACTTTATTTCAACTAAATAATAGAAAGTATAGAGAGGGTACAAAAGGTTGTGCTTCTAGTTTCATCCATCTCATGCTCATCAAAAGGAATCCACTAACAAGGTTGATCAAGTCTTGTTGACAAACTCATTCCGATTAACATGAAACCGGAGAAATTTCGAATAACACTAAGTTACCTCAACGGGGATATGCACATCCCCAATAATAAGTATATCATATTTCTTATTGACAGTAGGAAGAGGAAATTCAAAACCTCCAAATATAATCGATGGAATTTTTCCGATAGAATTGATACTATGAACTTGAGGTTGTTTCCTCGGAAAGTATACCGTATGCTCATTACCATTAATATGAAAAAGTGACATTGCCTTTGTTGCAATCAATAACAGCCCCTGCAGTATTAAGAAAAGGTCTTCCAAGGATAATAGACATACTATCATCCTCGGGAACATCAAGAATAACAAAGTCCGTTAAAATAGTAACGTTTGCAACCACAATAGGCACATCCTCACAAGTACCGACAGGTATAGCAGTTGATTTATCAGCCATTGCAAAAGTATTTCAGTAGGTGTCAACTTATTCAAGTCAAGTCTACGATATAAGGAGAGAGGCATAACACTAACACCGGCTCCAAGATCACATAAAACAGTTTTAACATAGTTTCTTTTAATGGAGCATGGTATAGTAGGTACTCCGGGATCTCCAAGTTTCTTTGGTATTCCACCTTGAAAAGTATAATTAGCAAGCATGGTGGAAATTTCAGCTTCTGGTATCTTTCTTTTATTTGTAACAATATCTTTCATGTACTTAGCATAAGGATTCATTTTGAGCATATCAGTCAATCGCATACGCAAAAAGATAGGTCTAATCATTTCAGCAAAGCGCTCAAAATCCTCATCATCATTTTTCTTGGATGGTTTGGGAGGAAAAGGCATGGGTTTCTGAACCCAAGGTTCTCTTTCTTTATCATGTTTCCTAGCAACAAAGTCTTTCTTATCATAACGTTGATTCTTTGATTGTGGGTTATCAAGATCAACAGCAGGTTCAATTTCTACATCATTATCATTACTAGGTTGAGCATCATCATGGACATTATTATTAAGATTATCACTAGTTTCAGGTTCATTGCCAGATTGTGTTTCAGCATCAGAAATAGAAATATCATTTGGATTATCAGGTGGTTCAGCAATAGGTTCACTAGAAGTTTGCACAGTCCTATCATTTTTATTTTTCTTCTTTTTAGAAGAACTAGGTGCATCAATATTATTTCTCTGAGAATCTTGCTCAATTATCTTAGGGTGGTCTTCATGATACAAAGGTTCTTGAGTCATTCTACCAGTTCTAGTAGCCACTTTAACAACATAATCATTTTTCTTATTATTCATCTCATCGACCAATTATTTTTGAGCTTTAAGTACTTGTTCTACTTGATTGGTAACCATAGAAGCATGTTTGCTAACAAGTTTAAGTTCACCTCTAATATTAGCCATATAATCACCCAAGTATTTATGTTGGGGAACGCAGTAATTTCAAAAAAATTCCTACGCACACGCAAGATCATGGTGATGCATAGCAACGAGAGGGGAGAGTGTTGTCTACATACCCTTGTAGACCGACAACGGAAGTGTTGACACAACATAGAGGAAGTAGTCGTACGTCTTCCCGATCCGACCGATCCAAGTACCGAACATACGACACCTCCGAGTTCTGCACACGTTCAACTCGGTGATGTCCCTCGAGCTCCAATCCAAGAAAGTGTTGAGGGAGAGTTTCGTCAGCACGACGGCGTGATGACGGTGATGATGTTCTACCGATGCCGGGCTTCGCCTAAGCACTGCTACGATATGACCGAGGTGGAATATGGTGGAAGGGGGCACCGCACACGGCTAAGGAACGATCACGAGGATCAACTTGTGTGTCTATGGGGTGCCCCCACCCCCGTATATAAAGTAGTGGAGGAGGGGGAGAGGGCCGGCCCCTATGGCGCGCCCTGGAGGAGTCCTACTCCCACCGGGAGTAGGATTCCCCCCTTCCCCAGTTGGAGTAGGAGAGGAAGGGAAGGAGGAGTAGGAGAGAAGGAAAGGGGGGGCGCACCCCCCAAACCTTCTCCAATTCGGCCTCCTGCCCAAAGGGGGCGCACCAGCCCCTTGTGGGCTGGTGTGCTTCCTTCTTATGGCCCATAAGGCCCATAACTTCTCCCCGGGGTTCCGGTAACCTCCCGGTACTCCGGAAAAATGCCTGAACCACTCGGAACCCTTCCGATGTCCAAACATAGTCATCAAATATATCAATCTTTACGTATTGACAATTTTTAGACTCCTCTTCATGTCCCCGATCTCATCTGGGACTCCGAACAACCTTTGGTACATCAAAACACAAAACTCTTATTACGATCGTCACCGAACTTTAAGCGTGCGGACCCTACGGGTTCGAGAACTATGTAGACATGACCGGGACACGTCTCCGGTCAATAACCAATAACGGAACCTGGATGCTCATATTGGCTCCTACATATTCTACGAAGATCTTTATCGGTCAGACCGCATAACAACATACGTTGTTCCCTTTGTCATCGGTATGTTACTTGCCCGAGATTCGATCATCGGTATCTCAATACCTAGTTCAATCTCGTTACCGGCAAGTCTCTTTACTCGTTCCGTAACACATCATCCCGCAACTAACTCATTAGTTGCAATGCTTGCAAGGCTTATAGTGATGTGCATTACCGAGTGGGCCGAGAGATACCTCTCTGACAATCGGAGTGACAAATCTTAATCTCGAAATACGCCAACCCAACAAGTACCTCTGGAGACACCTGTAGAGCACCTTTATAATCACCCAGTTACGTTGTGATGTTTGGTAGCACACAAAGCGTTCCTCCGGTAAACGGGAGTTGCATAATCTCATAGTCATAGGAACATGTATAAGTCATGAAGAAAGCAATAGCAACAAACTAAACGATCAAGTGCTAAGCTAACGGAATGGGTCAAGTCAATCACATCATTCTCCTAGTGATGTGATCATGTTAATCAAATGACAACTCATGTCTATGGTTAGGAAACATAACCATCTTTGATCAACGAGCTAGTCAAGTAGAGGCATACTAGTGACACTCTGTTTGTCTATGTATTCATGCATGTATTATGTTTCCGGTTAATACAATTCTAGCATGAATAATAAACATTTATCATGATATAAGAAAATAAATAATAACTTTTATTATTGCCTCTAGGGCATATTTCCTTCAGTCTCCCACTTGCACTAGAGTCAATAATCTAGTTCACATCGCCATGTGATTTAACATCAATAGTTCACATCACCATGTGATTAACACCCATAGTTCACATCGTCATGTGACCTACACCCAAAGGGTTTACTAGAGTCAATAATCTAGTTCACATCGCTATGTGATTAATACCCAAAGAGTACTAAGGTGTGATCATGTTTTTCTTGTGAGGGAAGTTTAGTCAACGGGTCTGCCACATTCAGATCCGTATATATTTTGCAAATTTCTATGTCAACAATGCTCTGC
This sequence comes from Triticum aestivum, assembly GCF_018294505.1. Classification (NCBI taxonomy): domain Eukaryota; kingdom Viridiplantae; phylum Streptophyta; class Magnoliopsida; order Poales; family Poaceae; genus Triticum; species Triticum aestivum. Next base: position 221,431,033 of record NC_057812.1, on the reverse strand, counting down.
ACGGAGCTACTCTAGCTAATTGCTCCCATTTTCAATATGTATCCAGATTGAGACTTAGAGTCATCTGGATTAGTGTCAAAACTTGCATCGATGTAACCCTTTACGACGAACCTTTTTGTCACCTCCATAATCGAGAAACATATCCTTATTCCACTAAGGATAATTTTGACCGTTGTCCAGTGATCTACTCCTAGATCACTATTGTACTCCCTTGCCAAAAACAGTGTAGGGTATACAATAGATCTGATACACAACATGGCATACTTTATAGAACCTATGGCCAAGGCATAGGGAATGACTTTCATTCTCTTTCTATCTTCTGCCGTGGTCGGGTTTTGAGTTTTACTCAATTTCACACCTTGTAACACAGGCAAGAACTCCTTCTTTGACTGTTCCATTTTGAACTACTTCAAAATCTTGTCAAGGTATGTACTCATTGAAAAAACTTATCAAGCGTCTTGATCTATCTCTATAGATCTTGATGCTCAATATGTAAGTAGCTTCACCGAGATCTTTATTTGGAAAACTCCTTTCAAACATTCCTTTATGCTTTGCAGAATAATTCTACATTATCTCTGATCAACAATAGGTCATTCACATATACTTATCAGAAATGTTGTAGTGCTCCCACTCACTTTCTTGTAAATACAGGCTTCACCACAAGTCTGTATAAAACTATATGCTTTGATCAACTTATCAAAGCGTATATTCCAACTCCGAGATGCTTGCACCAATCCATAGATGGATCGCTGGAGCTTGCATATTTTGTTAGCACCTTTAGGATTGACAAAACTTTCTTGTTGAATCATATACAACTCTTCTTTAATAAATCCTATTAAGGAGTGCAGTTTTGTTTATCCATTTGCCAGATTTCATAAATGCGGCAATTGCTAACATGATTCGGACAAACTTAAGCATAGATACGAGTGAGAAACTCTCATCGTAGTCAACACCTTGAACTTGTCGAAAACCCTTTTTGCGACAATTCTAGCTTTGTAGATAGTAACACTACTATTAGCCTCCGTCTTCCTCTTGAAGATCCATTTAATCTCAATGGCTCACCGATCAATGGGCAAGTCAATCAAAGTCCATACTTTGTTCTCATACATGGATTTCATCTCAGATTTCATGGCCTCAAGCCATTTCGTGGAATTTGGGCTCATCATCACTTCCTCATAGTTCGTAGGCTCGTCATGGTCAAGTAACATGACCTCCAGAACAGGATTACCGTACCACTCTGGTGCGGATCTCACTCTGGTTTACCTACGAGGTTCGGTAGTAACTTGACCTGAAGTTACATGATCATCATCATTAGCTTCCTCACTAATTGGTGTAGTAGTCACAGGAACAGATTTCTGTGATGAACTACTTTCCAATAAGGGAGCAGGTACAGTTACCTCATCAAGTTCTACTTTCCTCCACTCACTTCTTTCGAGAGAAACTCCTTCTCTAGAAAGGATCCATTCTCAGCAATGAATATCTTGCCTTTGGATCTGTGATAGAAGCTGTACCCAACATTTTCTTTTGGGTATCCTATGAAGACGCACTTCTATGATTTGGGTTTGAGCTTATCAAGTTGAAACTTTTTCACATAAGCATTGCAACCTCAAACTTTAAGAAACGGCAACTTAGGTTTCTTGCCAAACCATAGTTCATACGGTGTCGTCTTAACGGATTTAGATGGTGCCTTATTTAACGTGAATGTAGTTGTCTCTAATGCATAACCCCAAAATGATAGTGGTAATCAGTAAGAGACATCATAGATCGCACCATATCAAATAAAGCACGGTTACGACGTTCGGACACACCATTACACTGTGGTGTTCCAGGTGGCGTGAGTAGTGAAACTATTTCACATTGTTTTAACTGAAGGCCAAACTCGTAACTCAAATATTTTACCTCTGCGATCATATCGTAGAAACTTTTATTTTCTTGTTATGATGATTCTCCACTTCACTCTGAAATTCTTTGAACTTTTCAAATATCTCAGACTTGTGTTTCATTAAGTAGATATACTCATATCTGCTCAAATCATCTGTGAAGATCAGAAAATAATGATACTTGCCGTGAGCCTTAACACTCATCGGACCGCATACATCAGTATGTATTATTTCCAATAAGTCAGTTGCTCACTCCATTGTTCCGGAGAACGGAGTCTTAGTCATCTTGCCCATGAGGCATGGTTCGCAAGCATCAAGTGATTCCAAAAGTCCATCAGCATGGAGTTTCTTCATGTGCTTTACACCAATATGACCTAAACGGCAGTGCCACAAATAAGTTGCACTATCATTATTAACTTTGCATCTTTTGGTTTCAATATTATGAATATGTGTATCACTACGATCGAGATCCAACGAACCATTTTCATTGGGTGTGTAACCATATAAGGTTTTATTCATGTAAACAGAACAACAATTTATTCTCTTACTTAAATGAATAACCGTATTGCAATAAACATGATCAAATCATATTCATGCTCAACGCAAACACCAAATAACACTTATTTAGGTTCAACACTAATCCCGAAAGTATAGGGAGTGTGCCATGATGATCATATCAATCTTGGATCCACTTCCAACATACATCGTCACTTCACCCTTAACTAGTCTATGTTCATTATGCAACTCCCATTTCGAGTTACTATTCTTAGCAACTGAACTAGTATCAAATACAGAGGGGTTGCTATAAACACTAGTAAAGTACACATCAATAACATGTATATCAAATATACCTATGTTCACTTTGCCATCCTTCTTATCCGCCAATTACTTGGGGTAGTTCCGCTTCCAGTGACCAGTCCCTTTGCAGTAGAAGCACTCAGTTTCAGGCTTAGGTCCAGACTTGGGTTTTTCACTTGAGCAGCAACTTGCTTGCCGTTCTTCTTGAAGTTCCCCTTTCTTCCCTTTGTCCCTTTACTTGAAACTAGTGGTTTTGTTTACCATCAACACTTGATGCTTTTCTTGATTTCTACCTTCGTCGATTTCAGCATCACGAAGAGCTTGGGAATTGTTCCGTTATCCCTTGCATATTATAGTTCATCACGAAGTTCTACTAACTTGGTGATGGTGACTAGAGAATTCTGTCAATCACTATTTTATCTGGAAGATTAACTCCCACTTGATTCAAGCGATTGTAGTACCCAGACAATCTGAGCACATGCTCACTCCTTGAGCTATTCTCCTCCATCTTTTAGCTATAGAACTTGTTGGAGACTTCATATCTCTCAACTCGGGTATTTGCTTGAAATATTAACTTCAACTCCTGGAACATCTCATATGTCCCATGACGTTCAAAACGTCTTTGAAGTCCCGATTCTAAGCCGTTAAGCATGGTGCACTAAACTATCAAGTAGTCATCATATTGAGCTAGCCAAACGTTCAGAACGTCCGCATCTGCTCCTGCAATAGGTCTGTCACCTAGCGGTGCATCAAAGACATAATTCTTTTGTGCAGCAATGAGGATAATCCTCAGATCACGGATCCAATCTGCATCATTGCTACTAACATTTTTAAACTTAGTTTTCTCTAGGAACATATAAAAATTAAACGGGGAGCAATACCGCGAGCTATTGATCTACAACATAGATATGCTAATACTACCAGGACTAAGTTCATGATAAATTAAAGTTCAATTAATCATATTACTTAAGAACTCCCACTTAGACAGACATCCCTCTAATCTTCTAAGTAATCACGTGATCCATATCAACTAAACCATGTCCGATCATCACGTGAGATGGAGTAGTTTCAATGGTGAACATCACTATGTTGATCATATCTACTATATGATTCACGCTCGACCTTTCGGTCTCCGTGTTCCGAGGCCATATCTGTTATATGCTAGGCTCGTCAAGTTTAACCTGAGTATTCCGCGTGTGCAACTATTTTGCACCCGTTGTATTTGAACATAGAGCCTATCACACCCGATCATCACGTGGTGTCTCAGCACGAATAACTTTCGCAACGGTGCATACTCAGGGAGAACCCTTATACCTTGATAATTTAGTGAGAGATTATCTTATAAAGCTACCACCGAACTAAGCAAAATAAGATGTATAAAAGATAAACATCACATGCAATCAAAATATGTGACATGATATGGCCATCATCATCTTGTGCCTTTGATCTCCATCTCCAAAGCATCGTCATGACCTCCATAGTCACCGGCATGACACCATGATCTCCATCATCTTGATCTATATCAATGTGTCGTCACATGGTTGTCTCGCCAACAATTGCTCTTGCAACTATTGCTATCGCATAGCGATAAAGTAAAGCAATTATTTGGCGCTTGCATCTTATGCAATAGAGAGATAACCATAAGGCCTTTGCCGGTTGCCGATAAATTCAACAAAACATGATCATCTCATACAACAACTTATATCTCGTCACATCTTGACCATATCACATCACAACATGCCCTGCAAAAACAAGTTAGACGTCCTCTACTTTGTTGTTGCAAGTTTTATGTGGCTGCTACGGGCTGAGCAAGAACCGTTCTTACCTACGCATCAAAACCACAACGATAGTTTGTCAAGTTGGTGTTGTTTTAACCTTCGCAAGGACCGGGCGTAGCCACACTTGGCTCAACTAAAGTTGGAGAAACTGACACCCGCCAGCCACCTGTGTGCAAAGCACGTTGGTAGAACCAGTCTTGCATAAGCGTACGCGTAATGTCGGTCCGGGCCGCTTCATCCAACAATACCGCCGAACCAAAGTATGACATGCCGGTAAGCAGTATGACTTATATCGCCCACAACTCACTTGTGTTCTACTCGTGCATAACATCAACGCATAAAACCTAGGCTCGGATGCCACTGTTGGGGAACGCAGTAATTTCAAAAAAATTCCTACGCACACGCAAGATCATGGTGATGCATAGCAACGAGAGGGGAGAGTGTTGTCTACATACCCTTGTAGACCGGCAACGGAAGTGTTGACACAACGTAGAGGAAGTAGTCGTACGTCTTCCCGATCCGACCGATCCAAGTACCGAACGTACGGCACCTCCGAGTTCTGCACACGTTCAACTCGGTGACGTCCCTCGAGCTCCGATCCAGCAAAGTGTTGAGGGAGAGTTTCGTCAGCACGACGGCATGATGACGGTGATGATATTCTACGGACGCAGGGCTTCGCCTAAGCACTGCTACGATATGACCGAGGTGGAATATGGTGGAAGGGGGCACCGCACACGACTAAGGAACGATCACGAGAATCAACTTGTGTGTCTATGGGGTGCCCCCCACCCCCGTATATAAAGGAGTGGAGGAGGGGGAGAGGGCCGGCCCCTATGGCGCGCCCTGGAGGAGTCCTACTCCCACCGGGAGTAGGATTCCCCCCTTCCCTAGTTGGAGTAGGAGAGGAAGGGAAGGAGGAGTAGGAGAGAAGGAAAGGGGGGGCACCCCCCAAACCTTCTCCAATTCGTCCTCCTGCCCAAAGGGGGCGCACGAGCCCCTTGTGGGCTGGTGTGCTTCCTTCTTATGGCCCATAAGGCCCATAACTTCTCCCCGGGGGTTCCGGTAACCTCCCGGTACTCCGGAAAAATGCCTGAACCACTCGGAACCCTTCCGATGTCCAAACATAGTCATCAAATATATCAATCTTTACGTATTGACAATTTTTAGACTCCTCTTCATGTCCTCGATCTCATCCCGGACTCCAAACAACCTTTGGTACATCAAAACACAAAACTCTTATTACGATCGTCACCGAACTTTAAGCGTGCGGACCCTACGGGTTCGAGAACTATGTAGACATGACCGAGACACGTCTCCGGTCAATAACCAATAGCGGAACCTGGATGCTCATATTGGCTCCTACATATTCTACGAAGATCTTTATAGGTCAGACCGCATAACAACATACGTTGTTCCCTTTGTCATCGGTATGTTACTTGCCCGAGATTCGATCGTCGGTATCTCAATACCTAGTTCAATCTCGTTATCGGCAAGTCTCTTTACTCGTTCTGTAACACATCATCCCGCAACTAACTCATTAGTTGCAATGCTTGCAAGGCTTATAGTGATGTGCATTACTGAGTGGGCCCAGAGATACCTCTCCGACAATCAGAGTGACAAATCCTAATCTCGAAATACGCCAACCCAACAAGTACCTTTGGAGACACCTGTAGAGCACCTTTATAATCACCCAGTTACATTGTGACGTTTGGTAGCACACAAAGTGTTCCTCCGGTAAACGGGATTTGCATAATCTCATAGTCATAGGAACATGTATAAGTCATGAAGAAAGCAATGGCAACAAACTAAACGATCAAGTGCTAAGCTAACAGAATGGGTCAAGTCAACTACATCATTCTCCTAATGATGTGATCCCGTTAATCAAATGACAACTCATGTCTATGGTTAGGAAACATAACCATCTTTGATCAACGAGCTAGTCAAGTAGAGGCATACTAGTGACACTCTGTTTGTCTATGTATTCATACATGTATTATGTTTCCGGTTAATACAATTCTAGCATGAATAATAAACATTTATCATGATATAAGGAAATAAATAATAACTTTTATTATTGCCTCTAGGGCATATTTCCTTCAATTTAATCATATCAGCATCTTGTTTTAATTGTCCACCAAAATAAGCATTGAAGTCTTCTTGCTTAAACATAAAATTATCAAACTCATCCAAGCACTGACTAGCAATTTTAGTAGGAGGGATTTCAGCTTTATCATATCTATAGAGAGAATTTACCTTTACTACTTGTGTCGGGTTATTGGGATCAGGAGGTTCTTCAATAAATAATGGATCAAGATCATATGTTTCTTCAATAGGCGGTAAATTAAGACCATGTATTTCTTCAATAGGAGGTAAATTCTTAACATCTTCAGCTTTAATACCTTTTTCTTTCATAGATTTCTTTACCTCTTGCATATCTTCGGGACTGAGAAATAGAACACCTCTCTTCTTCGGAGTTGGTTTAGGAACAGGATCATTAATTGGAGCAGGAGCTGGCTCAGGAGGTGACCAATTATTTTCATTTGTCAACATATTATTCAATAAGATTTCAGCTTTATCCGGTGTTCTTTCCCTGAAAAGAGAACCAGCACAACTATCCAGGTAATCTCTAGAAGCATTAGTTAGTCCATTATAAAAGATATCAAGTATTTCAATTTTCTTAAGAGGATGATCAGGCAAAGCATTAAGTAACTTGAGAAGCCTCCCCCAAGCTTGTGGGAGACTCTCTTCTTTAATTTGCACAAAGTTGTATATTTCCTTTAAAGCAGCTTGTTTCTTATGAGCAGGGAAATATTTAACAGAGAAGTAATAAATCATATCCTGGGGGCTACGCACACAACCAGGATCAAGAGAATTAAACCATATCTTAGCATCACCCTTTAATGAGAACAGAAATATTTTAAGGATATAAAAGTAGCGAGATCTCTCATCATTAGTGAACAGGGTGGCTATATCATTTAATTTAGTAAGATGTGCCACAACAGTTTCAGCCATGAAAAGGATCAGATTCAACCAAAGTAATTATATCAGGATCAACAGAGAATTCATAATCCTTATCTGTAACACAGATAGGTGAAGTAGCAAAAGCAGGGTCGGGTTTCATCCTAGCATTTAGAGATTGCTTATTCCATTTAGCTAATAACCGTTTGAGTTCATATCTATCTTAGCAAGCTAAAATAGCAAAAGAAGCTTCTTCATCAAATAAATAACCCTCAGGAATAACAAGTGATTCTTCATCATCACTTTCATCATCATAATCAGATTCCATATTTTCAATTTCTCTAGCCCTAGCAAGTTGTTCATCGAGAAAATCACTAAGTGGCATAGTAGTATCAGGCATAGAGGTAGTTTCATCATAAGTATCATGCATAGCAGAAGTGGCATCATCAATAATATGCGACATATCAGAATGAATAGCAGAAGCATGTGTAGGTGTCGCAAATTTACTCATAACAGAAGGTGCATCAAGTGCGGAGCTAGATGGCAGTTCCTTACCTCCCCTCGTAGTTGAGGGATAGATCTTGGTTTTTGGATCTCTCAAGTTCTTCATAGTGTCCAGCAGATATAAATCCCAAGTGACTCAAAGAATAGAGCTATGCTCCCCGGCAACGGCGCTAGAAATTAGTCTTGATAACCCACAAGTATAGGGGATCGCAACAGCTTTCGAGGGTAGAGTATTCAACCCAAATTTATTGATTCGACACAAGGGGAGCCAAATAATATTCTCAAGTATTAGCAGCTGAGTTGTCAATCCAACCACGCCTGGAAACTTAGTATCTGCAGCAAAGTGTTTAGTAGCAAAGTAATATGATAGTGGTGGTAACGGTAACAAAAGAGTGACGAAAGCAAAGTAATGTTTTTGGTATTTTGTAGTGATTGTAACAATAGCAACGGGAAAGTAAATAAGCGTAAACCAGTATATGGAAAGCTCGTAGGCATCAGATCAGTAATGGATAATTATGCCGGATGCGGTTTATCATGTAACAGTCATAACATAGGGTGACACAGAACTAGCTCCACTTCATCAATGTAATGTAGGCATGTATTCCGAATATAGTCATACGTGCTTATGGAAAAGAACTTGCATGACATCTTTTGTCCTACCCTCCCGTGGCAGCAGGGTCCTTACGAAAACTAAGGGATATTAAGGCCTCCTTTTAATAGAGAACCGGAACAAAGCATTAACACATAGTGAATACATGAACTCCTCAAACTACGGTCATCACCGGTAAGTATCCCAATTATTGTCACTTCGGGGTTAACGGGTCATAACACATAATAGGTGACTATAGACTTGCAAGATAGGAGCAAGAACTCTCATATATTGGTGAAAACATAATAGGTTCAGATCTGAAATCATGGCACTCAGTCCCTAGTGACAAGCATTAAGCATATCAAAGTCATAGCAACATCAATCTCAGAACATAGTGGATACTAGGGATCAAACCCTAACAAAACTAACTCGATTACATGATAAATCTCATCCAACCCATCACCGTCCAGCAAGCCTATGATGGAATTACTCACGCATGGCGGTGAGCATCATGAAATTGGTCATGGAGGATGGTTGATGATGACGACGACGACGAATCCCCCTCTCCGGAGCCCCGAACGGACTCCAGATCAGCCCTCACGAGAGGTTTTAGGGCTTGGCAGAAGCTCCGTATAGTAAAACGCGATGATTTCTTCTCTCTTATTTTTTCCCCGAAAGCAAATACATAGAGTTGGAGTTGGCGTCGGGAGGTCTCCAGGGGGCCCACGAGGTAGGGGGCGCGCCCTAGGGGGGGCGCCCCCCACCCTCGTGAACAGGGTATGGGCCCCCTGGTCTTCATCTTTGGCAAGGATTTTTATTATTTATTGTAAGGTATTCCGTGGAGTTTCAGGTCATTCCGAGAACTTTTGTTTTCTGCACATAAAATAACATCATGGCAATTCTGCTGAAAACAGCGTCAGTCCGGGTTAGTTCCATTCAAATCATACAAGTTAGAGTCCAAAACAAGGGCAAAAGTGTTTGGAAAAGTAGATACGACGGAGACGTATCACCCATTACGTTGTCTTCCTTGTCCAACGCCAACTCTTTAGCATGTCATATTTTAATGAGTGATCACAATCATAAAAGATGTCCAAGATAGTATATTTATATGTGAAGACCTCTCTTTCTTTATTACTTCCTATTAATTGCAACGATGACCAAAACTATGTTTGTCAACTCTCAACGACTTTTATTCATCATACTTTTTCTATGTGAGCTCATTACTCTCCATAAGATCCATATGATCTCTTTGTTTCCCTTTTATTCTTTCTCTTTTCTTTTATTCATTCAAGATCATGGCAAAATAAACAAACCCTTGACTCAACACTAAACTTTATTATATATAGCTCATGGACTCGATTACATAGAAGGATTATAAAGCAAAACTCACAACTAGATCATACTGAAAGCTTTTATTCTACTAGATCAAAATATTATCAAAAGGATCAAACTAAGAAAAACAGTAAAGATAAAAGTTATGGTGATACGATACCGGGGCACTCCCCCAAACTTGGCAGTTGCCAAGGGGAGTGCCCATACTAGATACTCAATTCTTATTTGTTGGTGGAGAAGGTGACGGTTTTGTTGATGGCGTAGGCTTGTCGTCCTTCTTCCAAGGCATAGGCTCACCATCATAGAAGGATGATCGAGTCTCCCGAAACCTCAAATCTGCAGTCAAACTCATCCTCTTGAATCTATATTCATACTCACAGTTTTGATTTTGCAGGTCATAGATCTGGGCTTGGAGGTGCTCAATTTTCTCATGAAGCTTGAAGATGGCCTCCCCAATGTCCTTGACGTCCAGCTTGTGGTTGTTGGTGAACTCCGTGATCGTAATGTGATTGGAATCGAGTCCTCGCTCCACCATCTCCTGACACTTGAAAACTTCTTGCTCCAATGCCTCAAGCCTTGCCTCCGTGCTACCGGTCTTCCTTGGTCCCTCAACATCGCGGATGTGCAACAACCCCTCACACATCTCAATGGTTTGAGGGTGTTGCAACACCTCCGAGAGGTAGGGGTTGATGACCTTCTCGAATAACTGGTCCTTGGGGGCACTTGAAGACGACATGACGTCCTGGATCTGTCAGAAAAACAGCTCGAAACAAAGACATGAGATTTTTTTGCGTGATACGGGAGTCAAAACCTCCGGGAGATTATATAATGAATTTTTACCGACTAAATTACGCGCCGTGTAAGAAAATGGAGTCCGGAAAGCGCACGAGGTGCCCACGAGGTAGGGGCGCGCCCTCCACCCTCGTGGAGGCCTCGTGTCCTTCCCGGACTGCTTCTTATTTTTATATTTTTCTAAATATTCCAAAATGAAAGAATATTGCCATAAAAACTATTTTGGAGTCGGTTTACTTACCATACCACATACATATTCCTTTTCGGAGTCTGAAATATTTCGGAAAGTGTCCCTTATGTATTCCTCCGGGGTTACGGTTTCAATAACATTGGTTTCAACATTTATAGGATTACCTGAGATATAATGTTTAATTCTTTGACCGTTCACCACCTTCGGATTTGTGCCTTCGAAGTTGTTGATTTTTATGGCACCGGAACGATAGACCTCCTCAATAACGTAAGGACCTTCCCATTTAGAGAGAAGTTTTCCTGCAAAAAATCTTAAACGAGAGTTGTATAATAATACATAATCACCTACATTAAACTCACGCTTTTGTATTCTTTTGTCATGCCATCTTTTAACCTTTTCTTTAAACAATTTGTCATTCTCATAGGCTTGGGTTCTCCATTCATCAAGTGAGCTAATGTCAAATAATCTCTTCTCACCGGCAAGTTTAAAATCATACTTGAGGTCTTTAATATCCCAATAAGTCTTATGTTCTAGTTTGAGAGGTAAGTGACATGCCTTTCCATAAACCATTTTATACGGAGACATACCCATAGGATTCTTATATGCAGTTCTATAGGCCCATAATGCATCATCAAGTTTCTTGGACCAATTCTTTCTAGATCTATTAACAGTCTTTTGCAAAATTAATTTGAGCTCTCTATTACTCAATTCTACTTGACCACTAGACTGTGGGTGATAAGGAGATGCAATTCTATGATTAACATCATACTTAGCAAGCATTTTACGAAAGGCACCATGAATAAAGTGTGAACCACCATCAGTCATTAAATATCTAGGGACTCCAAACCTCGGGAAAATAACTTCTTTAAGCATCTTAATAGAGGTGTTATGATCAGCACTACTAGTTGAAATAGCTTCTACCCACTTAGTAACATAATCAACAACAACTAAAAAATGTGTATACCCATTAGAGGAAGGAAAAGGTCCCATATAATCAAAGCCCCAAACATCAAATGGTTCAATAACAAGTGAATAATTCATAGGCATTTCTTGACGTCTACTAATGTTATCAATTCTTTGGCATTCATCACAAGATAAGACAAACTTATGGGCATCCTTGAAGAGGGTAGGCCAATAAAAACCGGATTGCAATACCTTATGCGCAGTTCTATCTCCAGCGTGGTGCCCTCCATAAGCCTCGGAGTGACACTTGCGTAGGATCTGTTCCTGTTCATGCTCAGTTACACAACGTTTAATAATACGATCTACTCATTCTTTATAAAGATGTGGGTCATCCCAAAAATAATGTCTCAAATCATAGAAAAACCTTTTCTTTTGCTGGTATGTGAAACTAGGTGGTATGAATATAGCAACAATGTAATTAGCATAATCAGCATACCATGGAGCAGTACGAGGAGCATTTATGACAGCTAATTGTTCATCAGGAAAGCTATCGTCAATAGGTAGTGGGTCATCAAGAACATTCTCTAACCTAGACAAGTTGTCTGCAACGGGGTTCTCAGCTCCCTTTCTATCAATAATATGCAAATCAAATTCTTGTAGTAGGAGAACCCATCTAATAAGTCTAGGTTTAGCATCTTTCTTTTCCATAAGATATTTAATAGCAGCATGATCAGTGTGAATAGTTACTTTAGAATCAACAATATAAGGTCTAAACTTATCACAAGCAAATACAACTGCTAAAAATTCTTTTTCAGTAGTAGCATAATTTCTTTGGGCACTATCTAGGGTTTTACTAGCATATTGGATAACATTCAGCTTCTTATCAACTCGTTGTCCTAGAACAACACCTACAACATAATCGCTAGCATAACCGATAGGTGCAGAAATCAAAGCTTTGTTAAGTATTTCAAGTGCTTCTACACAATCATCATCAAAGACAAAAGGAATATCTTTTTGTAAGAGATTAGTCAGAGGTCGAGAAATTTTTGAGAAGTCCTAAATGAACCTCCTATAAAAACCGGCATGACCAAGGAAACTTCTTATACCTTTGATGTCCTTGGGACATGGCATCTTTTCAATAGCATCAACCTTGGTTTTATCAACTTCAATACCTCTTTCAGAAACTTTATGCCCCAATACAATACCTTCATTAACCATAAAGTGGCACTTTTCCCAATTCAAGACAAGATTGGCTTCTTCACATCTCTGCAAAACTCGGTCAAGGTTGCTTAAGCATTCATCAAAAGAGGATCCATAGACGAAAAAATCGTCCATGAAAACCTCACAAATCTTTTCACAAAAGTCAGAGGATATAGCCATCATGCATCTTTGAAAGGTAGCAGGTACATTACATAAACCAAAAGGCATACGTCTATAAGCAAAAGTACCAAACGGGCAAGTAAAATTAGTCTTCGATTGATCATTGGCTGACACAGGTATTTGAGAGAAACCAGAATAACCATCTAGAAGGCAAAAATGTGTATGTTTGGATAATCTTTCTAGCATTTGATCGATAAAAGGTAAGGGGTAATGATCTTTTTTAGCAGCTTTATTTAATTTGCGGAAATCAATTACCATCCTACAACCTGTAATAATTCTTTGCGGGATCAACTCATCTTTATCATTTGGAATGACAGTAATACCTTGATAACCCACAAGTATTGGGGATCGCAACAGTTTTTGATAAGTAAGAGTGTCGAACCCAACGAGGAGCTAAAGGTAGAACAAATATTCCCTCAAGTTCTATCGACCACCGATACAACTCTACGCACGCTTGACGTTCCCTTTACCTAGAACAAGTATGAAACTAGAAGTACTTTGTAGGTGTTGTTGGATAGGTTTGCAAGATAATAAAGAGTACGTAAATAAAAATTAAGGGTTGTTTAGATAAAGAAACAATAAAGTAAATATAGCGAGTGTGGAAAAGTGGTGGTAGGAGTTGCAAAATTGCCCCTAAGCAATTGACTACTTTACTAGACCGATAGCAAGTATTATGTGGGAGAGGCCACCGCTAGCATGTCATCCCTGACTTGGAATTCTATGCACTTATGATTGGAACTATTAGCAAGCATCCGCAACTACTAATGTTCATTAAGGTAAAACCCAACCATAGGATTAAGATATATTGGTCCCCCTTCAATCCCGTATGCATCAATTTCTATGCTAGGTTGAAGCTTATGTCACTCTTGCCCTCCAATACATAGTCCTATCAACATACAACTAACCCTAGGGTGTGATACACGCGCGCAATCATATGATGGGCACCAAAGGACAGCAACATAACCACAAGCAAATTAAATCAATCATAGCAATTCATCAACCACTGATAGGACAACAAAAATCTACTCAGACATCATAGGATGGCAACACATCATTGGATAATAATATGAAGCATAAAGCACCATGTTCAAGTAGAGGGTACAATGGGTTGCGGGAGAGTGGACCACTGTAGATAGAGGGAGGAAGGTGATGGAGATGTTGGTGAAGATGGCGGAGGTGTTGGAGTAGATCGCGGTGATGATGATGATGGCCACGGCAGCGTTCCGGCACCACCGGAAGAGAAGGGGAGAGGGGGCCCCTTCGTCTTCTTCTTCCTTGACCTCCTTCCTAGATGGGAGAAGGGTTTCCCCTCTGGTCCTTGGCCTCCATGGCATGGAGGGGCGAGAGCCCCTCCGAGATTGGATCTGTCTCTCTGTCTCTCTCTGTTTCAGCGTTCTCAGATTCTTCCCTTTCACCGTTTCTTATATTCCCGGAGATCCGTAACTCCGATTGGGCTGAGATTTTGACACGATCTCTATCCGGAAATTAGCTTTCTTGCGGAGAAAGAAGGGCACCAACCGCCTTACGGGTGGCCCACGAGGGTCAGGGGCCTGCCCAGGGGTGGCAGGCGCGCCCCCCTGCCTCGTGGCCACCTCGGGCACCGTCTCGCGTGGATTTTTCTTCCCAAAAATCATATATATTCCAAAAAAATCTCTGTCAGTTTTTATCCCGTTTGGACTCCGTTTGATATGGATAGTGAAACAAAAAAATGCAACAAATAGGAACTGGCACTGGGCACTGGATCAATATGCTAGTCCCAAAAATAGTATAAAAAGTTGCCAAAAGTATATGAAAGTTGTAGAATACTGGCATGGAACAATCAAAAATTATAGATACGACGGAGACGTATCATACCTCCCTTCTTAGGGACACAATGGACAGGACTTACCCACTGACTATCAGCAACGGGATAAATTATACCTGCCTCAAGAAGTTTTAGTATTTCCTTTCTTACCACTTCCTTCATCTTAGGATTCAGCCGTCGTTGATGATCACGAACTGGTTTGGCATCTTCCTCTAAATTTATTTTGTGTTGACACAAAGTGGGACTAATGCCCTTAAGATCATCAAGAGTATATCCAATAGTAGCACGGTGCTTCTTCAGAGTTTTCAATAATCTCTCTTCCTCATGCTCTGAAAGGTTAGCACTAATAATAACAGGATATATATTTTTCTCATCAAGATAAGCATATTTAAGAGTATCAGGTAACGGTTTAAGCTCAAACACGGGATCACCCTTGGGTGGAGGAGGATCCCCTAGGATTTCAACAGGCAAATTGTGTTTCGGGATGGGTTCCTGTTTAAAGAATACTTCATCTATTTCACTTCTTTCATTCATGAACATATCATTTTCATGGTCTAGCAAATAGTGTTCTAAAGGATCACTAGGAGGTACGGCAATAGAAGCAAGATCAATAATTTCATCTTTACTAGGCAATTCCTCTTCACGGTGTTGTCTACGAAATTTAGAGAAATTAAATTCATGAGACATATCACCTAAACCAATAGTAACAACATCCTTTTTGTAATCTATCTTGGCATTAACAGTGTTCAAGAAGGGTCTACCAAATATAATGGGACAAAAGCTATCTTGTGGGGAACCAAGAACAAGAAAATTAGCAGGATATTTAGTTTTCTCACACAAGACTTCAACATCTCTAACAATTCCAGTTGGTGAAATAGTATCTCTATTGGCAAGTTTAATTGTGACATCAATATCTTCTATCTCAGCAGGTGCAATATCATGCATAATTTCTTTGTATAAGTCATGAGGTATAGCACTAGCACCCATATCACATAAGCCATGATAACAATGATCTCCTATTTTAACAGAAATAACAGGCATGCCTGCCAAAGATCTAGGTTTATCTTTAGCACAAGGTTTAGTAATTCTAGAAGTCTCATCACAGAAATGAATAACATGCCCATCAATATTATCAAACAAGAGATCTTTAACAATAGCAATATTTGGTTCAACTTTAATTTGCTCAGGAGGTGTATAAGTTCTAATATTGCTTTTGCGAACCACAGTTGAAGCTTTAGCATGATCCTTTATCCTAATAGGGAAAGGTGGTTTCTCAACATAAGAAGTAGGAACAATAGGATCATTATAAGTGATAGTCTTTTCTTCAACTTTAATAGGTGCAACTTTAACACAATCAAACTTAGGTGTCATACCTGACTCCTTACCTTCGTCGAGGTCCCAATATTCAGAGTTGCGTTTAATTCTTTCGAATAAATCCCATTTGAATTCAATAGTCTTCGTCATAAAAGAGCCAGCACAAGAAGTATCGAGCATGGTGCGATTGTTATCAGAAAGTCGAGCATATAAATTTTGAATAATCATTTCTCTTGAGAGCTCATGATTGGGGCATGAAAATAACATTGATTTAAGCCTCCCCAAGCTTGAGCGATGCTTTCTCCTTCGTGAGGCCAAACATTATATATATAATTACGATCACGATGAACAAGATGCATAGGATAAAACTTCTGATGAATTTCCAATTTCAATCGTTTGTAGTTCCATGGCCCCGTATCATCACATAGCCTATACCATGTCAATGCATCTTCCTTCAAAGATAAAGGGAAGACCTTCTTCTTAATAACATCTCCGGATACACCTGCAAGCTTAAATAATTCACAAAATTCATCCACATATATTAGGTGCTCATCAGGATGCGTTGTTCCGTCTCCTGCAAAAGGATTAGCTAGCAGTTTTTCTATCATACCCGAAGGAATTTCAAAGCAGACATTTTCATTTTCAGTAGGTTGAGGAGCAACTCTTTGCTCTACTGGTCGGGGTGAAGATACGCCGAACAAGCCCCTCAGAGGATTACTTTCCATAGTAACAAGTGATAGTAAATTTCAGCACACTATATAAATTTTTCCTTACCAAATTCCACCTACCAAAGGCGCTTCACTCCCCGGCAACAGCGCCAGAAAAGAGTCTTGATGACCCACAAGTATAGGGGATCTATCGTAGTCCTTTCGATAAGTAAGAGTGTCGAACCCAACGAGGAGCAGAAGGAAATGATAAGCGGTTTTCAGCAAAGTATTCTCTGCAAGCACTGAAATAATAGGTAACAGATAGTTTTGTGATAGGATAATTTGTAACGAGTAACAAGTAACAAAAGTAAATAAAGTGCAGCAAGGTGGCCCAATCCTTTTTGTAGTAAAGGACAAGCCTGGACAAACTCTTATATGATGTAAAGCGCTCCCGAGGACAAACGGGAATATCGTCAAGCTAGTTTTCATCACGATAATATGATTCGCGTTCGGTACTTTGATAATTTGGTATGTGGGTGGACCGGTACTTGGGTACTGTCCTTACTTGGACAAGCATCCCACTTATGATTAACCTCTATTGCAAGCATCCGCAACTACAACAAAAGTATTAAGGTAAACCTAACCATAGCATGAAGCATATGGATCCAAATCAGCCCCTTACGAAGCAACGCATAAACTAGGGTTTAAACTTCTGTCACTCTAGCAACCCATCATCTACTTATTACTTCCCAATGCCTTCCTCTAGGCCCAAATAATGGTGAAGTGTCATGTAGTCGATGTTCACATAACACCACTAGATGAGAGACAACATACATCTCATCAAAATATCGAACGAATACCAAATTCACATGACTACTAATAGCAAGACTTCTCCCATGTCCTCAGGAACAAATGTAACTACTCACAAAGCATATTCATGTTCATAATCAGAGGGGTATTAATATGCATATAGGATCTGAACATATGATCTTCCACCAAATAAACCAACTAGCATCAACTACAAGGAGTAATTAACACTACTAGCAACCCACAGGTACCAATCCCAGACTTGGAGACAAGAATTGGGTACAAGAGATGAACTAGGGTTTTGAGAGGAGATTGTGCTGGTGAAGATGTTGATGAAGATTGCCCTCTCCCGATGAGAGGAGCGTTGGTGATGATGATGGCGATGATTTCCCCCTCCCGGAGGGAAGTTTCCCCGACAGAACAGCTCCGCCAGAGCCCTAGATTGGTTCCGCCAAGGTTCCGGCTCGTGGCGGCGGAGTCTCATCTGGAAAGATGGCTTATGATTTTTTCCTCATCGAAAGACTCCATATAGCAGAAGATGGCCATCGGAGGGCCACCAAGTGGCCCACGAGGTAGGGGGCGCCTGGGGGGTAGGGCGCGCCCCCACCCTCGTGGGCAGGGTGTGCCCCCCTAGTGAACTTCTTGTGCTCGGTATTTTTTATATATTCTGAAAACGTCTTCCATGAAGTTTCAAGACTTTTGGAGCTGTGCAGAATAGGTCTCTAATATTTGCTCCTTTTCCAGCCCAGAATCCCAGCTGACGGCATTCTCCCTCTTTATGTAAACCTTGTTAAAATAAGAGAGAATAGGCATAAGTATTGTGACATAATGTGTAATAACAACCCATAATGCAATAAATATCGATATAAAAGCATGATGCAAAATGGACGTATCAATGGGCAACGGTGTTATCTCTTTGACCCTGTAACAAACACTTCAGTTATTTTCTCTATGTATGGTGTAACATATCTCACATGTTAATGGAATAGTATTTGGTATGCTTTAGGATTTACAACAAATTATGTTGTTTTTTTACGATTTTGCTTCAACTTCGCTAACTCCCTACGGCCTGGACAAAGGCTGATAGTGATCATGTTTGTTCAAAGGCTAGAGCCTCCAATAAGCAATCCTAGTAATCAAGAGGATCTGAACAGTTCATTACTTTATTGTTTCCTAGTTGGGATTCATTTTTTGCTACACATCTTAAATCAGTAGTATGACTGATAAGTGCTAACCAAGGTAAGCATTCAAATTAATGTTTATTGTGTGTACACAAGCATCATTCATAAATGACAACTAAACCTCCAAAGGCCAAAAAGCCATAGCCTTATATGAAGATGCAAACTTGTTCATACGATAGGCATGACAAAGTTCAAGATTAGAAGGTTGGATGGCTAAGTTGCCAAGGAACTAAAATGTCCCCATTGTTGTAAGTTGGATGTAAATGCAAGATAGGTCAGATGGTCATTGGATGATTAAAACTAAGAAAACTAAAACTGCAAAAAAATGGTAACAATAACAACTTCTTTGGACTATAGGAATAGGAAAAAACACAGGATTGAGATGACATGTACCCTAGGATCCCACAAGATTTTGAAACATAGGATTCCTGTAGTGTCTTTGGATGGTGCATTACAATGCAACATACGAATTCGGGGGGGGGGGGGGGTGAGGGGTGAGAGAGAGTAGAGAGAGATAGAGTGAGATGCATTGTACTTTTCAAAGGAGGTTTGCCTATAGGATGGGGGCATAGGAAATTGGGAGACTCAATCCGGAATTTGGTAGACTCAATCCTATGATCCAAAGGATTCCATAGAAAAAAATCCTTAGATTTGAATCCTCCAAAATTCCTTCAAAGAGGCCCTAACTGAATTATTCATTGGGCTGGGTGCAGCCACCGGGTAAGTAGAGTGGGTCTGTTTAACTCGCAGGCCCGTTTAACCTAACCACACCTTTCTTTCGGCCCAGCAAGCCCAGGTTATCCACCCGGTCACGACGTATACTGTATACAAGCCCGAAACCTAAGCAAGCACACCAAAGGACAAGAGCGCAAAACCCCACCACGGACCCTCGCCGTCGCTGTCTCCGTCTCCCATCTCGCCGGCGCTAGCTAGGGCACCGGTCGCCCTCCCCCTCCGACGATGTCGACGCCCTCTGATCCAGCGGCGTCCGCCCAGCCCCCCTCCACCGCGGCCACCTCCAGCAGCGGCCTCACCTTCAAGCTCCACCCCCTCGTCATCGTGAACGTCTCCGACCACTACACCCGCGTCAAGGCCCAGGCCTCCTTCCCCGCCGAGGCCCCGTCGCCGGGCAAGGCGCAGGCCTCCTGCTCCGCCGAAGGCTCCCCGCCCCCCGCGGAGCCGCCGAGAGTCTTCGGGTGCGTGATCGGGGTGCAGCGCGGCCGGACGGTCGAGATCTTCAACAGCTTCGAGCTCGTCCTCGACCCCGTCACCGGCACGCTCGAGCGCGCCTTCCTGGAGAAGAAGCTCGAGCTCTGTAAGCCGACGGCGAATCTCGTGTGTTTCTAGGGTTTGGTGACGCGTGTAGGAATATAATTTGGGCTTTGTGCGTGGTCTGATTGGTCCATGCTGCAATTGTGCCTCTTGCAGATAAGAAGGTGTTCCCTGAGTTCTATGTGTTGGGCTGGTACTCTACTGGGAGCGATGTGCAGGATACTGACATCCTAATCCACAAGGCTGTGAGTACTTACAATCCTTTTTTCAAGTTCCTAATCCTTGAGACGGACAATGTGCTTGTTTTTTGCTATTGTTACAAAAAAAGTGCAATTGTGATTTGGTGTGATGTACTACTCTTGATTGTGGTTGGTTTTTTATTGCCGTGTGGAAAGAGGAGGTGGAAGAGGAGCAGAGAACATGATTTCTTGCATTCCTGTGCATAGAACGTTTTTGTTTTTTATTTGTTTAAAAGTGATTTACTGTTCGTCATTGCATTCCATCCATGTATGTATTTGTAAAATTGAGAAAATAAGTTGCGTAGTGCCTATGGAAGGCTGGGAGTTTTCTTGTTGTAGTAGCGTTATAATGGGTGGTAGAACAAATGATAGGTAATTATTGGTACCCATAAACCAAGACCCCGTTTTGCTTCTGATGAGGTTCAGTTTTGCTGTAGGATAAACTTAGACAATTTTGTTTTAGTCTTTTGTGCAGACTGCATATTACATCTGTTCTCAATCAAGCCTATACAACTGTTGCAAACTCTTAAGTCCACATGTATGGACCAGCATTACCTTTGAAACCAAATCATAACACTAGATGCAAAGTATTTTTCCAACATGTTTTATATCAAAATGGTGCACGCCCTATGTCATGGCTCGCAGCAACATACATTACTGCTACTCTCAAACTCTGGTACATTGCTGAGTTTTGTTCAACTGCATCACCAAATAAATAGAGACCATACTGGAAACCTGCTTTTGAGAGGAATATTGCTTTTCAATATGGATATGATCTGCTGTATGTAATATTCATTCGCCTCCATGTAACTTTGTTTTTCTATGATCCAGCTGATGGACATTAATGAAAGCCCTGTTTATCTTCTCTTGAATCCTGCAATCAACCACTCCCAGAAGGATCTACCTGTGACAATTTATGAGAGTGGTAGGTTAATCTGATCTACAATTTGTATTATCATTCAAGTGGTGCTATTGGCATGTCTTCTTTTTGGTTCTGCATAATTGGTTTATTTATGATGTGAACCAACCTTGGTTCATGTTGAAACAACTAACGTGCATAGGGTGGCAGATGGAATGGCTTCAAGGGGATTAGGTTTTTGGAAGGGGAAGATAGGAACATGTTGAAATGAGACTAATGAGTGGACAGTTGAATGGCTTCAAGGGGATTAGGGTTTTGGAAGAGAATTTACAGCTCTCCTGCTAACATAAAATAGAAATGAGACTAACGAGAGGTCCAAGAGAGGTTTGGGAAATACCAAATATATGAGAGAAATATCTACCCAACCTCCCAAGACTTGAAAACTTGGAAGCAAACTCAACTCATCTTCTATCTCTTTGCTAATTCTCTGGAGGTACAGATGCCTACATCGGAAAGGCTCAACGAAATTACCTATGATACAACTCTTATTCCTTTCTTGACTGCACCCCTGTCAATCAACCCAATGTCTAACACACTATTATTAACATCATGCTTTATATTTCCTAATAATTGTCCTGGATAACGAGTTCTGGTAGTTATTGCTGGTGTTGGTTTCCTTGAGCCATACACCTGCCAAGCCATGAGTGCCATTTGCTGCTGTTGTGTGCACAAACCTGACTTACCCATGTCCACAATAGTATAACTTCATGGTTTTTGTTTATTTTTGGAAACAGGGCCATTGCCCTTGCTCAATTGATCATGAATCATGTTTTTTATGTTCGTTGTATTGAGCTTTGCTTTAGGGTGCACATCAACTATGCATGTAGTGTTTTTTAATATAAATAACAGTTTGTAGCCATCACTATTATAGTGTGGGTAGCCCTTAAGTTTCTCGCTTCTGATATTTCTGTAACTAGTTTGGAGTTTTTCATTGCACTAATGCTCTTATCCTGTTCACTTTCCTGTCTTTGCTGCTAATTCTTTGTTTTTCACCTTTGTAAAATTCAAGAGTTGCATGTTATCGATGGGGGCCCCCAGCTCATCTTTGTCAAATCAAATTACACAATTGAGGTTGGTTTTTTTCCTTCTCTAATCTCTTTGGGTTGGTCTAGCTCTGAATTTATTTTTTTAGTTCTGATTTATTTTTATTAACACTTATTCACATTTACATTTGATTTAGACTGTAGAAGCAGAGAGGATATCTGTAGATCATGTTGCCCATCTGAAACCATCTGATGGTGGCTCTGCAGCAACTCAATGTAAGGATCCTTTTGTTCAACATCAATTTTAGCATCTTGGATAAGGTACATTTTTGGTCAAAATACTAACAGACATGTTTGAGCAGTGGCTGCTCATCTTACAGGAATACACAGTGCCATCAAGATGCTCAATAGCAGGGTCCGTGTTATCCAGCAATACCTTGGTGCCATGCAAAAGGGTTTGTCTTTTGCCACTGATCTGATGTTCTAAATCTTTCTCCAAAATGTGGCTGTGTTTTATCCACGTGCTTTAAACATAGTCCCTCAATATTTATTCGCCAGAATTTGCAGCGTCTTCGAACTATTTGTGTAAGTACTTATCAATCACTAAGCCTCTTCCATCACCGCAGGTGATATTCCACTGGATAATTCACTCCTTAGGCAAGTCTCAAGCCTCGTAAGAAGACTACCAGCTATGGAATCGGAGAAATTCCAAGATGACTTCTTGACGGTAGGTTAACCTCCATTTTGTTGTGTTATTTAACTGATTAACTTCACCTTGCATCTTATGATACCATGATATTCTCTTTGTTTCCAGGAATACAATGATACCCTCCTCATGACTTACCTTGCAATGTTCACGAACTGTTCAAGGTATGCCTCGGCTTCTTTCATTAAACCTTCTGATAAGAAAGAATGTCGCATATAAAACAGCAGAGTAGAATAAATGGATTTACATCTACATTGAAGTTGTGTGTCAGATGCTCCTTTTGTGGACATCGTATTCCTCTGTATCCTCAAATCATATAATTTGATGTGCTTGCACCGATGTTGATGTTGGTATTGATGGAGCTCTTTGGTGACTTGCAGCACAATGAACGAGTTGGTCGAGAAGTTTAACACCACCTATGAGAGATCCCCTGCCAGGAGAGGAGGCCGAGGCGCTTTCATGTAGATGGGTCCTGCTGCCGCTGAGGTTTTGATGCTGGTTATCCGTGCTGAGATTTTGAAAATAGTTATCATATCTAGACGCAATTTTTGCGTGCTATCAGTTAGGTGCTCTATGTTCCCGCAGTATCCGAGACTTTTCAATCTTCTTATCCCCTCTGGGTTGGATCAGTGACAAGACGTGCCTGGGATGATTGATTATCCTCTTGTCCCGAAGTTGACATGTAAAGTTCGGCTTAATAGATGTTGCTCAAGTTAACTCGTATCTCGGTCTTGTCCTGCCTTCTTTAAATTGGTTATATGCTTGCAGAATCTTGAAATCCTCAAACTGTGTCACTATTATTTGTTTTATTGAGGTATTTGGTACCGCATGTCCATGTATACACATGGCCCACCACTGCTTGAAACAAGGGTTTGAGTCCAATCCATCTTGGTTCAAGGTTTACGAGTCGACGAGTCGTTCCGAGGTAGAGACTCATAGACTAATCGACTAGTGCTAGACTAGTCGACATGGTACTGTAGTACTCAGCTACTAATACCTAGTGGTAGTATGTAGTATATACTAACAGTACAGTATGCAATAAAACCAGCCACCGTCTAAATCATTGAGCTATGCAGTGTTCTGGGCCCAAGTGGGTATGGAATGGGACCAGCCACTGTCTAAATACTAGCCCAGCACCACGCATCACCCCCAGCTGGCCCATTTGGGCCCAAATGGCCAGCCTACTTAGCCCCCAGCCACTGGAACCCTAGCTCCCGACCTCTCCAATCGCCGCCGCCAGCGCCATCACGCACGAGAGCAGGCGCGCACGCGACCCGCGCCTCCTGCCGCCTTCCGCCGGTCCCGGCCGCTGCCGCCGGCGAGCCCGCCGACCACCGCCATGCCTCCTCCTTTCCTCTCCTCTCTCTCTCTTCCTTCTCTCCCGTCTCAAGGCCGCGTGCCCCTACGGGTCACGGCCATGGCCGCCGCCTGAGCACGAGCTCCGGCTGGCCGCCGCACCTGGCTGCGCCATCCGCCGTCCCTGCGGTGGGTGGCGGCGGCGGCGGCAGGGCAGTGGGTGCTGGCGGCGCCTCGTCCCAGCTGAGGCAGCTCTCTTTTTTGAGTCGCTCGACTCATATATGTCGACTAGTCCAGACTAGTCGTCGACTAGTCCAGACACGGCTCGACTCGTATTTGTAGTCTACACGAGAAAATGAGTCGACATCCACTCTGCGACTCGTAGACTAGTCGAGCGACTAGTCTAGACTAGTCGTTCGACTCGTAATCACTGTCTTGGTTGGAGACATACGGAATTCGTTTCTTGGTAGTGTTCACAGCTCGCTAAGCATCCGATTAAGTTTTGCTCTCGTGGCTTAATCATCAACTGGGTGTGTCATCATCACGCAGAGAAGGGTCGTGGCACTGGTCGGTACAGTGCATGTGGCGCCGCCAGTCCTTCAGGGTGGGATGACAATTGAGAACGTTTTTTATAGCAAATTATATTGTCGTGAGGATGCCAATTTTTTTTTTTTACGAAAAACAGTACTGTAGCGGACCATGCTCGGCCAATGCAAATTACCATCAAAATTGTTCGCAAATGCCTCGCTTAGTAAAATTGCCATGCTTGCCCAACACAACTTACCATCAAAACAAAATCATTCGCAAATGCCATCCCTACTAGCGAAGTCATATCATTGGCACCGCTTCTTTGGTGTGCTGTGATGAACTGATGAGCGAGATTTTAACGGTTGTTTTCTTGTGGCTCGTAACAGCCTAATCCGTTGCTGACCGTATTCAGCTTTCCTCGCCCAAAAAATATAAAATAGAATTTGAAAGCTGCATTTATCTAAACTCCTAGACAGATCCATCCGTTCATTACAATACAACATGAGAAAACCAAAGTCATAAGATACCAGTACAACATGTGAGAAAACCAAAGTCATATAAGATACCAGTACAACATGTGAGAAAACCAAAGTCAAAAGAATTACAACATGTGAAAACCAAACGGTCCAAAGAATTGTGTGTTACATAATGGAACAGAGCATTACAACACCAACAGGAATGTCACAAAAGAATGTTACATAATGCATATTACAGGGTGCGAACATCAGGATGGCACTGGTTCCTGCAACCCATCTCGCAGTTACTGCCACATATCGTCAGCCCTGGCTTCCGCTCCAGGATCTCTGCAACGGTCAGACTGCCCCCTCGACGCTCCAGCACGTTCTTCCCAACGCCGAGCCACCGCAGGCCTCGGAACAGCGGCGGGTCAACCAGCGGATCAAACAGCCTCAGGAAGTTGCGGGACAGCCTGGTACAGTAGGAGAGATCGAGCATTCTCAGGGTGCTTTTGCCAGAGCCATGCCGGTCCAAACCTAGAGTCTCGAGGCATGGATCGGTGATGAGGACGCAGTTTCGGAGGCACAGGCTGCTTATCCGCTCGCAGTTCTTGGCGATCAATGTGACGGCTCTACCCGATATCCTTGGTACGTTCCCAATGTCAAACGCGACCAAGGTTTTGTTGATGATGCCACTCCCACACAGCAATGAGGCTATGCCGTTGTTGGTGATCCTTCTGCAACTCCTCAAGCACAAGGAAGATATTGGGCAGCTCCCGTTACCGAGTGCTGACAGACCTGCATCGGTGATGTCAGCTCCGGCAAGGTCCAATAGTGTTAACTTGGAAAGCTGTGAGATGGAGGACAGGCCAGAGTCTGCAATGCTCCTGCAACCCGACAGATCAAGAACCTCCAAGTTGGTGCAGGATGAGAGAGATATTGCTGTCTCGCTGGTTAAGAGACCACAGGATAGCAATCTCACTTCCGTGATCTTTGTTGCTGCCTCATCAAGATCGAGGCACGTCAAGTCTGACAAACATGAGGCAGTACTGACCTCGAATTTCCTCAGGTCCTTGCAAGAGTGGAGAAGGGCTGCATATCCAGCATCTCTCACTTTAGAGAACCCACCAAGCCTAATGGTTTGGAGTTGCTTGCATCCTTCAGCAAGCATCAGTAGCCCAAAGTCGTTTACCCTTCTGAAGGTGGAAGAACAACCCTGCTTACCGCGTGTAAGAGATAAATGTGTCAAGTTCTGGCATAAGCCAAGCGCTTGCAGCCCAATATTGGTCAGATCATTGTCCAGATCTGCTTCACTTCCAGGGTTGTCTTCTAGGCAGAGCTCAAGTAAGTTTGAGAGACTTCTTGTGATGAAGGTAACAAGTTCATCCGTTATTATGTCCAGAACTAAAGACAGTGATTCTAGACTGTCACTGAAGGGTGTCTTCGCAGATGGGCTTATGGGAAAGAGTTTCTTTGCCTGCCAATTGGCCACAGGCATTAGCAATAGTACCTTGATGGTACTAGGTATAACAGGCACCAAAGAATCAAAATCAACAGAGCCTGGAGCTAGGAGAGGAAATTTCAGCGAAAGATTCTGCATTGATAGATTTGAAAAGACAGATTAGGCACAGGCACACAGCAACCAAATGAACTTATTCCAACAGCTAATTACTCAAAATCCATGGCTAATATTACTTAACCTTTTATATATATGCTTTAGTATTCAAAGGTTGTTTTTCTACTTAAACTGTACTCAAAAGCTACTAATCTAAAAAATCCAAACATGCAATATCGTGTTCATATGTGACAAAGACACCTCACCTCCAAGTAATCACATCCTTTGAACATGTGTGCTATGGATTTACGGCAGATCACAAAATGTTCACTGCCATTCAAGTTTGCCATCTCCAGTGTAATTGATCTGAATATAAATACAGTATGCTCAGACTTCCCACAATTTGGGTCAAGTTGAAAACAAATCATTTTTTAGAGAACAGAAACATAACCAATTACTATGCCAGGTACAAATCAAATATCCCCAATGCCCATCCCACCTGGACAACAATAAACCTTACAATGCAATAATACTAGGCAACAGTTCGTAGCGCCTAATCCAATTTCTCAAGAAATATACTGTTCTGAAATTAGCCTCCATGGCTTAGTGCCAATGCTACTTCCACAACTAATACCATGGCCGCTTGGTTCCACTAGTCACAGTACCAGCTCATGCAGCTTAGATATATGTAGGCCGATATATCAGTTTTGGGGCTCTACCGATGTAAACATAATATATCATTTTCACATATCATCCGATGTGGACCGAAATATTGACCAATATTGCCGATATCTGACGCGATGTGCCCATTGATATAGACCGGTAGGTAAGTCAATGAACACAATTATTTATCACAAACCAGTGATTTGTTAAATGTATTTACAACTTCATCGTACTAGCAAAGTCATGCGTAATGTTTTTTTTAAGGTTAGTCATGCGTAATGTTTGTAGAAACACATATATAAGTTATTGTTTTTAATCTTAGAGTGAGGATTTTGTGAATATGTCTTAAATAGTTTCTTAATTAACAAGTTCATAAACTAGGAATCTAAATTTATTATGCTAGATCATTAACACCATACATTTTGTTTTCGCTGTAAAAATATTTTTGAGGAATATTGAAAAAAATTCCATATATATTTTCTTCGATATATCTACATATCGTCCGATATACGACATCCGATATGTTCAAGCCCAACCGATACAAACCCAATATATGATATGTTGAACCTTGATTGACAGTGCTATTTGTTAACGAGGTTCAGCCAAAACCTACATCCCATGGGATCCCCTGATACTATCTGATATCCCAACAAACTCAATACCCACGAGAGACTCTGGTCAGAGACCACTCCCTCCGTGAACCGCGCCGGAGTCCATCTTGATTCTCTCAGTTACACACAACACTGCCCCTTGTACTTATTGAGGCCCCGGCTACTACGTGTTCTGACTCAAAATATGTTTTTTTAACCATATCAGCTAATACCACCACAAGTCCAACTGTAATCTAACCCGTAGCATAAGCAAACACGCAATTGCTGAAGAGGCATACCTCAAATTGGTGCACCTCTCGCCAATCACCACAAAGAGGTATGGGGAGAACGACGAGCACTTGAGCAGCGAGAGCTCGCGGAGGCTCTCCTTCGCAATAGCAGCGACCGCGGAGTCATTGAGTAGGCTGCAATTGATGGCGAGGCTGCGGAGCCTTCCATTACCGGCAAGAATCCTATTCGCGATAGCATTCGTCGGCGTAAACGCCTGCAACAGCGACCAAACCCCAGATTAAAGGGAGACCGTCTCTGGCGGTGGGCGGGGAGCGCGAGAGAGGGGGGAGCGACGAGGCTCACCGAGAGGTCTAGGGATGCGACGGAGGATAAGGCGGCACCGGCGGCGCCTCGGAGGGCGCGGCAGGATGCGGCGGCGGAGCAGGCGGCCTCTAGACCCACCCGGCCAACGACCTCCACCAGGAGCGCTTCGGGGAGGATGTCGACCAGGCCTCCTCCTCCGCTGCCGGAGGCCTCGCCGCCGCCCTGGCCGTCGCCGGCGGCGCGGGGCTTCTTCTCCATAGCTCCTTGCTTTCAGACCTAGAGTCAGATGCGCGGAGACCGTCCCTGGATATACCACCACGGCTCGCGGGCCCTCTGTGTTGGTATGACATGTGGGCCCTCTGCCGTCGTTCTATTTGGTTTTATTCTGCTACTGTTTTTTTTTTGAAACTGGAACACGTTGCATTCCAAAATTACGGTGGACCGACCAAATCGGCGGCCACAGCACGGGTTACATCGATGGGGAACTCCGAAAGCCAAATAGACTGGCCATTTGGTATGTTCCGATTGACAGAGGCAGCCAGCACATGCGCTGGCTTGTTACACTCTCTTGGCTGAAAAACTACAGAAGCAACTATAAACTCTTGTTGCATCTGGAACTTAGCTTCTCTAAACAGGACACCAAGGGGGTTGTGGTCTAACATCAAGAATGCAGTTGCTTGTTGCAACGGAAGGCAATCGGTCTGGAAAACCACCCTCCCCATTCCAACATGTACAACAACCTCGATTGCCTTAAGCAATGCAGCAGCTTCCGCGTGCATGGCATCCTGCATATGTTGTAAACCTCCTGCCGCAACTAAAATCATCTCACCATCAGAGTCTCGGGCAATGGCACCCCAACTCGCTGACCCTGTATCCACACGAAATGACGCGTTGAAGTTGATCTTAACATAGTCAGCAGACGGGGGTTCCAGCGGGCTGACGGCGTAGGCGAGCCCTGGTTCTTCTTCCCGAGGAATTCAGTCCATTCAGCCACATTATGACGCCCCTTTGCACCGAAAGCTTCCGGCGTTAACCTCTGTTTTTTATGATTAGCTTTATTCCTCTCAGACCACCATGACCACAGGAGGCTGGCCACTCTCAGTAGCAGATCATCAGGAAGTTTAAAGATAACCTCCAACATGGCTTGGGGGGATTGCATAGCCAGGAGATCCGTTCTGATATGATCAAGACCACATTCCCTCCACACCTTCTTCACTTCCTTGCATCGTAAGAATAGATGCCCTCCGTCCTCCGCAAACCGGCCACATAGGATGCAGGATGTATCAAGCTCAACTCCTAATTGTTCAACGTTGCGGAATAGCGGGTGACTATTCTGGGCCAGGCGCCACAGAAAATGATGCACACGTGCTGGGCATCGAAGTCGCCATAGTTTGTTCCAAAATCTTGCCGTATACTGACTTCCAGCAATATTCTCGCCTCTTTGCCTGGTACTCCGCTTCAGCTTCAGGTCCGTATACACCCGGTATGCAGAACGAACGGAAAATATACCTCTCTTATCAAAGTGCCAAGCCACAAAATCCTCATATTGGTCGCAGATGGGAATAGCCAGGACTGTACGTGCATCGGCCGGCGTGAAGGTTTGTGAGACTAGCTGTTGATCCCATCGGTTTGTCAATGGGTCAATGAGTTCAGACACTCTCGTTAGCAAGTGACCGCTCTGCAAAGTACTGGGCCTCCTCGTATCATTAGACGGTAACCACGGGTCGGACCATATGTGAATGTTCTCCCCCGATCCAACCCTCCAAATCATCCCGGCCTTGACAACCTCCAGACCCTGTAAGATACTACGCCACACATAACTCATCCCAGGTTTAGTCGAAGCATCCAGAATATCGCAATCAGGGAAGTACTTTGCCTTCAAAATTTGTGCACAGAGGGACTCCGGAGCCTAGATGAGTCGCCACACTTGACGAGCAAGCATGGCAATATTGAACGTATGCAAGTCCCTGAAGCCGAGCCCACCTTGGTCCTTCGGTAAGCACATCCTCTCCCAACTAATCCAATGATGCTTATGTTCCTCCTCCTGGTTAGACCACCAAAATTTGCACACCATGGCACTAATACTCTCGCAAAGCTCTTTAGTAAGATCAAAACAAGCCATCGCGTAAGTGGGGACAGCTTGAATGACGGTTTTTATTAGGATCTCTTTTGCAGCTTTCGAAAGCAACTTGATCTTCCATCCCTTTAGGATTTCCCATATTTTGTCGCGCAAGTACTCAAAGCACTTCTGGCGGGAACGACCCACATAGCTCGGCAGACCCAAGTATTTGCCATGCAAGCTTTCAGACCGAAGCCCTAAAGCATTTAGCAGAACATGTTTTTTTGGCCGAGGAAGTATTCTTACTGAAAAGGACAACTGATTTGTCTCGATTAATGACTTGGCCTGAACCCCGCTCATACACATGCAGGATGTGATTCACAGCCGCAATGCTTTCCGGGGTTGCCTCCAATAGTAACATCGAATCATCAGCAAAAAACAGGTGGCTAATGGGGGTGCCTGAGGCGCCAGCTGAATCCCCTTAATCTGCCCAGCCTGCTCTGCATGGTGCAACAAAGCTGACAGCCCCTCAATACAGATCAAGAATAAGTAGGGGGAGATGGGCTCGCCCTGACGGAGGCCCCGCTCCGGGATGACTAGGTCAGTGCAGGTTCCATTTATTTTGAAACTGAAACGGACCGATCTGATACATGTACTTATTAGCTGCACGAACTGTTCAGCGAATCCCAATTTCATCATCACCTTCTCCAGAAAGTTCCATTCAACGCGGTCATATGCTTTGCTCATATCCAGTTTCAACGCAGCATAAGCCGTGCTTCACGTCCGCTTCCTTTTCAAAAAATGCGTCATCTCATAGGCCAAAATAGTATTATCTGAGATTAATCGTCCCGACACAAAGGCACTCCGGTTTGGTGAAATAATCTCACCCAAAATGCACCTTAGCCGGTTTGCCAGGACTTTAGACACAAGCTTGTACACGACGTTGCAAAGGCTAATAGGGCGAAGATCCTTCAGATGTTCAGGGTTTTGAACCTTTGGGATAAGAACCACAAGGGTATCGTTCCATCCCTCCGGCATACTGCCGCCTCGCAACACATGCAACACCTCCCGTGTCACCTCTTCTCCGACAAGATGCCAATAGTGCTTATAGAAAATTGCAGGTAGTCCATCCATACCCGGCGCTTTGAGATCACCGATATCATCCAGGGCCGCTTTCACTTCTTCCTTGGTAAACTCTGCCAACAATTGTGCATTCATTTGGTCGGTTACCTTTGGGGCTATATGGTTCATTATATCACTTGTATTGTTTCCTGCCACAGAGGTAAAAAGAGAAGAAAAATAGTTAGTGACGAGCTCTTTCATCCCCTCCTCACTCTCCACAACCTCCCCATTATCCTTCCTCAATCTATGAATGGAATTCTTCCTCTTTCTCTCGGAGGCAAAGGCTTGAAAAAATTTAGTGTTACGGTCCCCATTGATAAGCCAGTTGACATGGGCCCGTTGCCTCCAGACCAAATCTTCCTGCTCCTCAAGGCGATCCAACTTAAAACTGATAGTTTGCTCCCTCCTCACCTGCCTATCAGAAATAGGCTCCCTCCTAATAGCCTCCAACTCACTCCTCAGCTTCCTGATCCTCTTCCCTAGATCGCCCAAAACATCCCGGCTCCATGTATTGAGAGCCTTCACCACTCCTTTCAACTTCTCCCAAGCATCCTCCCCCCTCACCCCTTCCCAAGCTTCCTTCACAATATCATCACACTTCTCTTCCAACAGCCACCGAGCCTCAAACCGCAACAGGCGGTCACCACCCCCACAGCGCCTCGGTCCCGGTCTACCATCAAGAGAAAGTGTGATGGGCCGATGGTCCGACTTCCTTGGATCACCATTAACCACTTTATATGCCGGGAAACGGGCACACCACTCCGGTGTAGCTACAACCCGGTCTAGTCTTTCACGAATATAGCCATCAACACGGTAGTTTTTATTCCTCCACGTAAAAACATCTCCCTCGAAGCCGAGATCATGCAAGTTACAAAAATCCAGAGCATCTCAAATTTTTTGCATACATCTATGGGAGCGGGAAACCCCCTCTTGCTTCTCATGGTTATAAAGGATCTCATTGAAGTTGCCCATACACACCCACGGAAGCTGAACTTGATGGTGGAGCGTCCTTAGTAGCCGCCAAGTCTCAACCTTCTTGTCCACGTGTGATTCACCGTACACACCAGTCAACCGCCATTTGAAACCATCTTTCTCCTCCACAATAGCATCAATATGCATTCTGCCCATCCACCTTATTGTCACATTTATTCCTCTCCTCCAAAACAGTGCTAATCAACCGCTCTTTCCTTTATTATCTTGAGTCACCATATGATGTAAACCTAACAAATCCCTGAACCTGCCCATCCTCTCTTTATTCATCTTCGTTTCTGATAAAAACAAAATATCGGGGTCCTCCCTCTTCTGGATATCCAGAAGACCACGAACTGCCGGCCTATTCCCCAATCCCCGGCAATTCCATGCTATAATTTTCATTGGGTCCCGCAGGGCTGTCCTGGCAGCCCCGCTATCTGGTCAGAGTAAACAGTCTCCCCACTCCCATTGTTGTGCCCCTCCTTCTGCTTCAATCTCTTTGTAGTCTCATCTCCATCCTCTTCAAGAATTTCAGCTGCCCTCTTAATGCCAGATATATTCTCAAAATTTTGTGCAGGCAGAACCCTTTCCTGCCCCCTACCCTTCTTTTTGTAGGTGCCAACATACTTGCCTAGTTGTGCATCTGAATTCTCCTTCTCCCCGGCTGCTACATCCTGCTGCAAATGACGTACCGGGAAAGGGACTACGTCGATCTGCATGGAAGGATCGGTCTGCATGGCCTCGCAGTTCGTGCCCCGGCCATCATGTGCACTCTGTATCCCCTCCACTGGATCACTTTGTCTTTGAATATTTTCTTCTCGGGAGTTGTTCCTCCCCTCCTCTCCTTGATTCTCACTTTGTTTATACTGATTTGATGGCTCGAACAGTATTTGTTTTGCTACTCCAACACCACTGCATGTTCCCAGAACTTCTGCACTCGGTAACTTTAAGGGGCTCGTCACCTTCTGTCCTTTCTCTTCCTCCTGCACTGCACCACCACCGCTCCTTGAGTTTGTCCGCCACGATGGCGCGTCACTGTCTGACGATGACCGCCCTCGCCAAGCACCCTGGCTTCTACTACCTGCAAATCTTCCATTTCGACCCGCTCCCCCTTCGCCCCATCTTCCACGAGCCCCTCCCCCACTCCGTCGTGGCATGAAGGCTCTCATCCATGGACCAAACTGCGCCTTCTCACCACGTTTCAGTTTCACCTTACACATCTTGTCTTCGTGTCCCAACATGCCACACACATAACAAAATTCAGGTAGGAACTCATATTCAAACGGGCACCAACATCTGTCATCTTCCTCCTGGATGGGTTTCTTCCCCGCAGCATGGCTCTAAATACCCTCTCCCTCCTCCTCTTGCTCCACCTTGATCCCTCTCATCAGCGGTTGTTTAATGCCCATTCTAACCTTAACCCGGAGGTATTTACCCACTGCCTCACCATCCGCACTGGCCTCCACATCCAATACTTCCCCATCTCTCTACCAATGGCTTCTCCTACCTCCCTGTTCATCATACCTAAAGGAAGACGCATAATCCTGACCCAAATTGGTATGGTCTCGAACGTATAGTCTTCAATCCTTTTCCTAGGAACAAAATCTTCAAACACGAGTAGATCGTTACCAAACTCCCAGGGCCCATGCTCTAGAACCAGCACCTTGCCTGACTCCTGCCCAAACGTGAAAAGGAACGTATTATCTCCCACCTCCTTGCAGTCAACCCCCTTAATAGGGCACCAAATCTTGCCTAGGGTTTCAGCCATGGCTTCCACGAACGCAGGTTTTTCAGACAACAACTTAGCAAGGGCTTGTGGTTCAACTAGCCCCGCTTTCCCAGATCCAGACCATCCGATCTTAACTCCCTTCTCCTCCCGCTCCGACAGCTTCAAGTTTTTCAACAGCCCTGCAACCTTCTCCATCTTGTCGTCCACGGCATAACCAGATCAGAAACTAGTTTTGGTGGATGGGTTACGACGGGAGCAGCGCCAGGGTGGCACCAGCGACGGCGGACACGGACGGTGGTGAGCGAACGACCAGGGTGTTGGAAATATGCCCTAGAGGCAATAATAAAAGCATTATTATTATATTTCCTTGTTCATGATAATTGTCTTTATTCATGCTATAATTGTGTTATCCGGAAATCGTAATACATGTGTGAATAATAGACACCAACATGTCCCTAGTAAGCCTCTAGTTGACTAGCTCGTTGATCAACAGATAGTCATGGTTTCCTGACTATGGACATTGGATGTCATTGATAACGAGATCACATCATTAGGAGAATGATGTGATGGACAAGACCCAATCCTAAACATAGCATAAGATCGTATAGTTCGTTTGCTAGAGTTTTTCCAATGTCAAGTATCTTTTCCTTAGACCATGAGATCGTGTAACTCCCGGATACCGTAGGAGTGCTTTGGGTGTACCAAACGTCACAACGTAACTGGGTGACTATAAAGGTATACCACGGGTATCTCCAAAAGTGTCTGTTGGGTTGACACGGATCAAGACTGGGATTTGTCACTCCGTATGACGGAGAGGTATCACTGGGCCCACTCGGTAATGCATCATCATAATGAGCTCAAAGTGACCAAGTGTCTGGTCACGGGATCATGCATTATGGTATGAGTAAAGTGACTTTCCGGTAACGAGATTGAACGAGGTATTGGGATACCGACGATCGAATCTCGGGCAAGTAACATACCGATTGACAAAGGGAATTGTATACGGGGTTGCTTGAATCCTCGACATCGTGGTTTATCCGATGAGATCATCGAGGAGCATGTGGGAGCCAACATGGGTATCCAGATCCCGCTGTTGGTTATTGGCCAGAGAGTCGTCTCGGTCATGTCTACATGTCTCCCGAACCCGTAGGGTCTACACACTTAAGGTTCGATGACGCCAGGGTTGTAGGGATATGTATATGCAGTAACCCGAATGTTGTTCGGAGTCCCGGATGAGATCCCGGACGTCACGAGGAGTTCCAGAATGGTCTGGAGGTAAAGAATTATATATAGGAAGTGCTATTTCGGGCATCGGGACAAGTTTCGGGGTCACCGGTATTGTACCGGGACCACCGGAAGGGTCCCGGGGGTCCACCAGGTGAGGCCACCTGCCCCGCGGGGCCACATGGGCTGTAGGGGGTGCGCCTTGGCCCATATGGGCCAAGGGCACCAGCCCCAAGAGGCCCATGCGCCTAGGGTTCAAGGAAGGGAAGAGTCCCAAAGGGAGAAGGCACCTCCTAGGTGCCTTGGGGAGGAGGGATTCCTCCCTTGGCCGCACCCCCCTAGGAGATTGGATCTCCTAGGGCCAGCGCCCCCCCCCCTTGGACTCCCTATATATAGTGGGGAAAGGAGGGCCTCTCAGACCACATCTTTGGTGCCTCCCTCTCCCTCTCCAACACCTCCTCCTCCTCCATAGTGCTTGGCGAAGCCCTGCCGGAGTACTGCAGCTCCATCACCACCATGCCGTCGTGCTGCTGCTGGAGCCATCTTCCTCAACCTCTCCTTCCCCTTGCTGGATCAAGAAGAAGGAGACGTTACGCTGACCGTACGTGTGTTGAACGCGGAGGTGCCGTCCGTTCGGTGCTAGGATCTTCGATGATTTGAATCACGTCGAGTACACCTTCCTCATCCCCGTTCTTTGAACGCTTCCACGCGTGATCTACAAAGGTATGTAGATGCAATCCAATCACTCGTTTCTAGATGAACTCCTAGATGGATCTTGGTGAAACCGTAGGAAAAATTTTGTTTTCTGCAACGTTCCCCAACAGTGGCATCATGAGCTAGGTCTATGCGTAGTTCTCTTGCACGAGTAGAACACAAATTTGTTGTGGGCGTAGATGTTGTCAACTTTCTTGCCGCTACTAGTCTTATCTTGCTTCAACGGTATTGTGGGATGAAGCGGCCCGGACCAACCTTACACGTACGCTTACGTGAGACCGGTTCCACCGACTAACATGCACTAGTTGCATAAGGTGGCTGGTGGGTGTCTGTCTCTCCCACTTTAGTTGGAGCGGATTCGATGAAAAGGGTCCTTATGAAGGGTAAATAGAAGTTGACAAATCACATTGTGGCTTTCATGTAGGTAAGAAAACGTTCTTGCTAGAACCCTACTTCAGCCACGTAAAACATGCAACAACAATTAGAGGACGTCTAACTTGTTTTTGCAGCAAGTGCTTTGTGATATGATATGGCCAAAGTTGTGATGAATGATGAATGATATATATGTGATGTATGAGATGTTCATGCTATTGTAATAGGAATCACGACTTGCATGTCGATGAGTATGACAACCGGCAGGAGCCATAGGAGTTGTCTTTATTTTTGTATGACCTGCGTGTCATTGAGAAACGCCATGTAAATTACTTTACTTTATTGCTAAACGCGTTAGCCTTAGTAGTAGAAGTAATAGTTGGCAAGCAACTTCATGGAGACACGATGATGGATATCATGATGATGGAGATCATGGTGTCATGCCGGTGACAAGATGATCATGGAGCCCCAAGATGGAGATCAAAGGAGCTATGTGATATTGGCCATATCATGTCACTATTATTATTTGATTGCATGTGATGTTTATCATGTTTTTGCATCTTGTTTACTTAGAACGACGGTAGTAAATAAGATGATCCCTCATAATAATTTCAAGAAGTGTTCCCCTAACTGTGCACCGTTGCGACAGTTCGTTGTTTTGAAGCACCACGTGATGATCGGGTGTGATAGATTCTAACGTTCACATACAACGGGTGTAAGACAAATTTACACATGCAAACACTTAGGTTGACTTGACGAGCCTAGCATGTACAGACATGGCCTCGGAACACAGAAGACCGAAAGGTTGAGCATGAGTCGTATAGAAGATACGATCAACATGAAGATGTTCACCGATGTCGACTAGTCCGTCTCACGTGATGATCGGACACGGCCTAGTTAACTCGGATCATGTTATACTTAGATTACAGGAGGGATGTCTATCTAAGTGGGAGTTCATTGAATAATTTGATTAGATGAACTTAATTATCATGAACTTAGTCTAAAATCTTTACAATATGTCTTGTAGATCAAATGGCCAACGTAGTCCTCAACTTCAACGCGTTCCTAGAGAAAACCAAGCTGAAAGACGATGGCAGCAACTACACGGACTGGGTCCGGAACCTGAGGATCATCCTCATAGCTGCCAAGAAAGATTATGTCCTACAAGCACCGCTAGGTGACCCTCCCGTCCCACAGAACCAAGACGTTATGAACGCTTGGCAGACACGTGCTGATGATTACTCCCTCGTTCAGTGCGGCATGCTTTACAGCTTAGAACCGGGGCTCCAAAAACGTTTTGAGAGACACGGAGCATACGAGATGTTCGAAGAGCTGAAAATGGTTTTCAAGCTCATGCCCGGATCGAGAGATATGAAGTCTCCGACAAGTTCTTCAGCTGTAAGATGGAGGAAAATAGTTCTGTCAGTGAGCACATACTCACAATGTCTGGGTTACATAACCGCTTGACTCAGCTGGGAGTTAATCTCCCGGATGACGCGGTCATTGACAGAATCCTCCAGTCGCTTCCACCAAGCTACAAGAGCTTTGTGATGAACTTCAATATGCAGGGGATGGAAAAGACCATTCCTGAGGTATTTGCAATGCTGAAATCAGCAGAGGTAGAAGTCAAAAAGGAACATCAAGTGTTGATGGTGAATAAAACCACTAAGTTCAAGAAAGGCAAGGGTAAGAAGAACTTCAAGAAGGACGGCAAGGGAGTTGCCGCGCCCGGCAAGCAAGCTACCGGGAAGAAGCCAAAGAATGGACCCAAGCCCGAGACTGAGTGCTTTTATTGCAAGAGAAGTGGTCACTGGAAGCGGAACTGCCCCAAATACTTAGCAGACAAGAAGGCCGGCAAAACGAAAGGTATATGTGATATACATGTAATTGATGTGTACCTTACCAGTACTCGTAGTAGCTCTTGGGTATTTGATACTGGTGCAGTTGCTCACATTTGTAACTCAAAGCAGGAGCTACGGAATAAGCGGAGACTGGCGAAGGACGAGGTGACGATGCGCGTCGGGAATGGTTCCAAGGTCGATGTGATCGCCGTCGGCACGCTGCCTCTTCATTTACCTACGGGATTAGTTTTAAACCTCAATAATTGTTATTTAGCACCAGCTTTGAGTATGAACATTGTATCAGGATCTCGTTTAATACGAGATGGCTACTCATTTAAATCCGAGAATAATGGTTGTTCTATTTATATGAGAGATATGTTTTATGGTCATGCTCCGATGGTGAATGGTTTATTCTTAATGAATCTCGAGCGTAATGCTACACATATTCATAGTGTGAGTACCAAGAGATGTAAGATTGATAATGATAGTCCCACATACTTGTGGCACTACCGCCTTGGTCACATAGGTGTCAGACGCATGAAGAAGCTCCATGCTGATGAACTTTTAGAGTCTCTTGATTACGAATCATTTGACACGTGCGAACCATGCCTCATGGGTAAAATGACCAAGACTCCGTTCTCAGGAACAATGGAGCGAGCAACCAACTTATTGGAAATCATACATACTGATGTGTGCGGTCCAATGAGTGTTGAGGCTCGCGGTGGCTATCGTTATGTTCTCACCCTCACTGATGACTTGAGTAGATATGGGTATATCTACTTAATGAAACACAAGTCTGAGACATTTGAAAAGTTCAAAGAATTTCAGAGTGAGGTTGAGAATCAACGTGACAGGAAAATCAAGTTCCTGCGATCAGATCGTGGAGGAGAATACTTGAGTCACGAGTTTGGCACACACTTAAGAAAATGTGGAATAGTTTCACAACTCACGCCGCCTGGAACACCTCAGCGTAATGGTGTGTCCGAACGTCGCAATGCACTCTATTAGATATGGTGCGATCTATGATGTCTCTTACCGATTTACCGCTATCTTTTTGGGGCTATGCTTTAGAGACTGCCGCATTCACTTTAAATAGGGCTCCGTCGAAATCCGTTGAGACGACACCGTATGAATTATGGTTTGGGAAGAAACCTAAGCTGTCATTTCTAAAAGTTTGGGGATGTGATGCTTATGTCAAGAAACTTCAACCTGAAAAGCTCGAACCCAAATCGGAAAAATGCGTCTTCATAGGATACCCTAAAGAAACTATTGGGTATACCTTCTACCTCAGATCCGAAGGCAAGATCTTTGTTGCCAAGAATGGATCCTTTCTAGAGAAGGAGTTTCTCTTGAAAGAAGTAAGTGGGAGGAAAGTAGAACTTGATGAAGTATTACCTCTTGAACTGGAAAATGGCGCAACTCAAGAAAATGTTCATGAGGTGCCTGCACCGACTAGATAGGAAGTTAATGATGATGATCAAGATACTTCTGATCAAGCTCCTACTGAAATTCGAAGGTCCACAAGGACACGTTCCGCACCAGAGTGGTACGGCAACCCTGTCTTGGAAATCATGTTGTTAGACAACGATGAACCTTCGAACTATGAAGAAGCGATGGCGGGCCCGGATTCCGACAAATGGCTAG
This sequence comes from Triticum aestivum, assembly GCF_018294505.1. Classification (NCBI taxonomy): domain Eukaryota; kingdom Viridiplantae; phylum Streptophyta; class Magnoliopsida; order Poales; family Poaceae; genus Triticum; species Triticum aestivum. The sequence goes on along the minus strand of NC_057812.1, from coordinate 221,390,738 downwards.
AAGCCATGAAATCCGAGATAGGATCCATGTATGAAAACGAAGTATGGACTTTGACTGACTTGCCCGTTGAGCGGTGAGCCATAGAAAATAAATGGATCTTTAAGAAGAAGACAGACGCGGATGGTAATGTGACCATCTATAAAGCTCGGCTTGTCGCTAAGGGTTATCGACAAGTTCAAGGAGTTGACTACGATGAGACTTTCTCACCGGTAGCGAAGCTGAAGTCCGTCCGAATCATGTTAGCGATAGCCGCATTCTATGGTTATGAAATATGGCAAATGGACGTCAAAATGGCATTCCTTAATGGTTTCCTTAAGGAAGAATTGTATATGATGCAGCCGGAAGGTTTTGTCGATCCTAAGAATGCTGACAAGGTGTGCAAGCTCCAACGCTCGATTTATGGGCTGGTGCAAGCATCTCGGAGTTGGAACATTCGCTTTGATGAGATGATCAAAGCGTTTGGGTTTACACAGACTTATGGAGAAGCCTGCGTTTACAAAAAAGTGAGTGGGAGCTCTGTAGCATTTCTCATATTATATGTAGATGACATACTTTTGATGGGAAATGATATAGAACTATTGGACAACATTAAGGCCTACTTGAATAAGAGTTTTTCAATGAAGGACCTTGGAGAAGCTGCATATATATTAGGCATCAAGATCTATAGAGATAGATCAAGATGCCTCATAGGTCTTTCACAAAGCACATACCTTGATAAGATATTGAAGAAATACAATATGGATCAGTCTAAGAAGGGGTTCTTGCCTGTGTTACAAGGTGTGAAATTGAGCTCAGCTCAATGTCCGAGCACGGCAGAAGATATAGAAGAGATGAGGGTCATCCCCTATGCCTCAGCCATAGGTTCTATTATGTATGCCATGCTGTGTACCAGACCTGATGTAAATCTTGCCGTAAGTTTGGTAGGAAGGTACCAAAGTAATCCCGGCAAGGAACACTGGACAGCGGTCAAGAATATCCTGAAGTACCTGAAAAGGACTAAGGAAATGTTTCTCGTTTATGGAGGTGACGAAGAGCTCGTCGTAAAGGGTTACGTCGATGCTAGCTTCGACACAGATCTGGATGACTCTAAGTCACAAACCGGATACATGTATATTTTGAATGGTGGGGCAGTAAGCTAGTGCAGTTGCAAGCAGAGCGTCGTGGCGGGATCTACATGTGAAGCGGAGTACATGGCAACCTCGGAGGCAGCACATGAAGCAATTTGGGTGAAGGAGTTCATCACCGACCTAGGAGTCATACCCAATGCGTCGGGGCCGATCAAGCTCTTCTGTGACAACACTGGAGCTATTGCTCTTGCCAAGGAGCCCAGGTTTCACAAGAAGACAAGGCACATCAAGCGTCGCTTCAACTCCATTCGTGAAAATGTTCAAGATGGAGACATAGATATTTGTAAAGTACATACGGACCTAAATGTAGCAGATCCGTTGACTAAACCTCTCCCTAGAGCAAAACATGATCAACACCAGAATTCCATGGGTGTTCGATTCATCACAATGTAACTAGATTATTGACTCTAGTGCAAGTGGGAGACTGTTGGAAATATGCCCTAGAGGCAATAATAAAAGCATTATTATTATATTTCCTTGTTCATGATAATTGTCTTTATTCATGCTATAATTGTGTTATCCGGAAATCGTAATACATGTGTGAATAATAGACACCAACATGTCCCTAGTAAGCCTCTAGTTGACTAGCTCGTTGATCAACAGATAGTCATGGTTTCCTGACTATGGACATTGGATGTCATTGATAACGAGATCACATCATTAGGAGAATGATGTGATGGACAAGACCCAATCCTAAACATAGCATAAGATCGTATAGTTCGTTTGCTAGAGTTTTTCCAATGTCAAGTATCTTTTCCTTAGACCATGAGATCGTGTAACTCCCGGATACCGTAGGAGTGCTTTGGGTGTACCAAACATCACAACGTAACTGGGTGACTATAAAGGTATACTACGGGTATCTCCGAAAGTGTCTGTTGGGTTGACACGGATCAAGACTGGGATTTGTCACTCCGTATGACGGAGAGGTATCACTGGGCCCACTCGGTAATGCATCATCATAATGAGCTCAAAGTGACCAAGTGTCTGGTCACGGGATCATGCATTACGGTACGAGTAAAGTGACTTGCCGGTAACAAGATTGAACGAGGTATTGGGATACCGACGATCGAATCTCGGGCAAGTAACATACCGATTGACAAAGGGAATTGTATACGGGGTTGCTTGAATCCTTGACATCGTGGTTTATTCGATGAGATCATCGAGGAGCATGTGGGAGCCAACATGGGTATCCAGATCCCGCTGTTGGTTATTGGCCGGAGAGTCGTCTCGGTCATGTCTACATGTCTCCCGAACCCGTAGGGTCTACACACTTAAGGTTCGATGACGCCAGGGTTGTAGGGATATGTATATGCAGTAACCCGAATGTTGTTCGGAGTCCCGGATGAGATCTCGGACGTCATGAGGAGTTCCGGAATGGTCCGGAGGTAAAGAATTATATATAGGAAGTGCTATTTCGGGCATCGGGACAAGTTTCGGGGTCACCGGTATTGTACCGGGACCACCGGAAGGGTCCCGGGGGTCCACCAGGTGGGGCCACCTGCCCCGGGGGGCCACATGGGCTGTAGGGGGTGCGCCTTGGCCCATATGGGCCAAGGGCACCAGCCCCAAGAGGCCCATGCGCCTAGGGTTCAAGGAAGGGAAGAGTCCCAAAGGGGGAAGGCACCTCCTAGGTGCCTTGGGGAGGAGGGATTCCTCCCTTGGCCGCACCCCCCTAGGAGAATGGATCTCCTAGGGCCGGCGCCCCCCCTTGGACTCCCTATATATAGTGGGGAAAGGAGGGCCTCTCAGACCACATCTTTGGTGCCTCCCTCTCCCTCTCCAACACCTCCTCCTCCTCCATAGTGCTTGGCGAAGCCCTGCCGGAGTACTGCAGCTCCATCACCACCACGCCGTCGTGCTGCTGCTGGAGCCATCTTCCTCAACCTCTCCTTCCGCTTGCTGGATCAAGAAGAAGGAGACGTTACGCTGACCGTACGTGTGTTGAACGCGGAGGTGCCGTCCGTTCGGTGCTAGGATCTTCGGTGATTTGAATCACGTCGAGTACACCTTCCTCATCCCCGTTCTTTGAATGCTTCCGCGTGTGATCTACAAAGGTATGTAGATGCAATCCAATCACTCGTTGCTAGATGAACTCCTAGATGGATCTTGGTGAAACCGTAGGAAAAGTTTTGTTTTCTGCAACGTTCCCCAACACAGGGAATTGGGGACGGCGCAGGCGATTGGACGGGCTCTACGGCGGCGGCAGGGCAGGGAAACCCTAGATCGCCTAAAGAGACACGAGACCAAGACCCGCCGTCAAATAAACCAATAAACCGGACCTACTGTTCGTTCTTGGAAGAAAACGGTTAGGGCTAGGTATCTAAAATTTTCAAAACATTCTATGTGTGGTAGCTACTCAATACGTACGTTGCAAAATGCACGATGTTATGGGCATCATCATGTTTTTTAGCATGCAAATATAAGTATACACGTGTCCACGGGGTTCCTAAATCTCATCTAAATGAATAAGATTTAACAATGTCTCATCTAATTCATGATCCATTCGATCTATTGTTGTAGTCTTCGCGTAAACTGGACCCCGCTTTGATTTTCTATCCCGCTGTCGAGTTTCCCGTTCAAGTCAGGCACACTTTTTGTTAGGTCCATTTTTCATTCAACCTTTGTTTGGTCGTGTTGCTGGCCGTTTTCATGCCTTTTTGTGGTTCTATTGGCCTACCTTTTGTAGAAGCGGAGGGGATAGGGACATAGGGTGCATTGTTCCCCGCCTCTTTCATCACTTCCATTCCGCAGCCACCTCTCTCCATTCCTGCTCTCCCCATTCCCATTTTGTCTCCATTAGTGTCGTCGCGAGTACGCAGGAGTCGAGATGAGCAGGAAGGAATTGACTGAGGATTTGTTCGCTCCTGCAAGGTGAAGAGATGGTTGGCAATGGCGATAAAGTGAGCTTTTTGTCCCCTCCCCCCTCCCACCCTATCTTTTTTAGGGTTTCTTGATTTGAGGTATAACCCTAGCATTTCAAGTGGATTTGCTCCCTTTGCGCTATGCATGTCCTGTTTTTATTAGGCTTTTTTATTATTAGGCTTTTTTAGATTCTCTATCTCCTTGTTTGTTTTTCATTAGATCAGATCCATCGACCGTTTGGATTGGTTTGTGTCTTGGGAGGGGTTGCGGGATGGGGGTTGGCATAGTGTTTATTGGAAAATCATGATGTCTCAGATAGATGCATGGTTAGACCCATTTGGAGATCCGTTGTTGAGGGATTTTATCATAAATCATTGGGAACCCCCTCCCCCTCTCCCTTTTTATCGGTGGAGCCCTACAATCTTAAGTTGATTCTTTTTAGTTTTCTCAAGTTGATGCTAGTAGTGTTGGAAATATGCCCTAGAGGCAATAATAAAGTGGTTATTATTATATTTCCTTGTTCATTATAATCGTTTATTATCCATGCTATAATTGTATTGATTGGAAACTCAAATACATGTGTGGATGCATAGACAACAACATGTCCCTAGTTAGCCTCTACTGGACTAGCTCATTGATCACAGATGGCTATGGTTTCCTAGCCATAGACATGAGTTATCATTTGATAATGTGATCACATCATTAGGAGAATGATGTGATGGACAAGACCCAAACTATAAGCGTAGCATATGATCGTATCAAGTTTATTGCTATCGTTTTCTCCATGTCAAGTGTCTGTTCCTATAACCATGAGATCATGCAACTCACTTACACCGGAGGAGTACCTTGTGTGTATCAAACGTCGCAACGTAACTGGGTGATTATAAAGATGCTCTACAGGTATCTCCGAGGGTATCTGTTGAGTTGGCATGGATCAAGACTGGGATTTGTCACTCCGTATGATGAAGAGGTATCTCGGGGCCCACTCAGTAATACAGCATCACAATGAGCTTGCAAGCAATGTGACTAAGGAGTTAGCCACGGGATCTTGTATTACATAATGAGTAAAGAGACTTGCCGGTAACGAGATTGAACTAGGTATGGAGATACCCACGATCGAATCTCGGGCAAGTAACATACCGATGGACAAAGGGAACTGCATACGAGATTAGATTAGCTGAATCCTTGGCATCGAGGTTCAACCGATAATGATCTTCGTAGAATATGTAGGAAGCAATATGGACATCCAGGTCCCGTTATTGGTTATTTACCATAGAGGTGTCTCGATCATGTTTGCATAGTTCTCAAACCCGCAGGGTCTACAAACTTAACATTTGGTGACGATCTAAGTATAGTTGAGGTATTATCACTACAAAAAAAACACATCCGTGACATTTTGGGCCGAACGAAAAAAATTTCTGTCATACATATGAAACTTCTATGACGATAATTGTGACAAAACCCGGTGTCATCATAGATGTGGTGGGCTCCTACTTCCGTGACAAAAAATCATGACAGAAAATGAGCTTTTCGTCCTGGGCGGGCCGGAGATGCAGCTGCATGACATTCGTTGGGCCGTCCATGATGGAAAAAACTGTGGTAGAAGCGAGGGGGGGGGGAATTTCGGGGAGTTCCCGGTTACGGTGGGAGGTCGGGGGCCGAGCGATGCGCGTTTCTCTCGTACACATACACGCGTGTGTGTGAGGCGTTGGTTCTAACTAAACCCGAGCGAGGCGTTGGGCTCTAATTGAGCCCGAGCGATTGCACTACATGCTATGCGTTACTGAACCCGAGCGATCGATCGATGGCTGTTAACTGAACCCGATCGAGCGATTCCTCCGCTACTGCTGCTAACTGAAGCCGATCGATTGGATGAACAGTGAGTGTTGCACGGGGGGGGGGGTTGGATGAACAGTGAGCGGTGGCGTTGCCTCTGGATGAACAGGCCCCCGTGGTGTGGTGGAGGGCCGGATGAACAGTAGACGGTGGAGGGGTGCCCGTGGAGGGGTGGTTGAACAGGACCCCGTGGTGTGGAGGGCTGGATGAACAGTAGACGATGGAGGGGTGCCCGTGGAGGGGTGGTTGAACAGTAGCCGGTGGAGTAGCGCGCGGTGGAGGCTGGATGAACAGGAGCCCGTGGAGGCTGGAGGAGGTCGACAGTGGAGATGAACAGTATCCCGTGGAGTCCCGTTTTGCGGTACGCCACACCCCTCCCGTCAACAGGACCCCCGTTTCGACTGTAGCGCTCCAACACAAGTCCATTTCCTCCGTTTTGCGGTATGCCACACCCCTCCCGATCAATAGGACCCCCGTTTCGACCGTAGGAGGTCCGTTTCCTCCATTTTGCGGTACACCAGACCCCTCCTGATGAACAGGATGCCGTTTCGAACATGGCCGGTTGAACACAAGGCCGTTTCCTCCGTTTTGCGGTACGCCAGGCCTCGTTTCCATCGCCTGTTTCGTCCAAGCCCTCCCGATGAACACGGCCAAGCATTCCATTTCGACCCAGCTGGTTGGCTGCCACGCGTTCCATTGCCTCCTGATGAACACGACGCATTCCGTTGCCTCCCCATGAACACGACACATTCCGTTGCCTCCCCATGAACACGACGACGACGTCGTTTCTCCGTTCGACCCAGCCATGTACACGAGCCCTGGCCATACGTATGCGCGAGTAGGCGTTTGAGACCCTGCCCGTATGTACATACGTGGCCGTATTTTCTTTCTTGCACCCTGGCCATTGTACGTACGTGTACATGCTGCGTGTGTGCCTCTACTACGACACGTACGCGCCTCTACTACGACACGTGCGCGCCTCTACATTGACCAGTATATATATACGTACACGTTCGCAACCAGAATGACAATGCTACGTACGCTTCAACCAGGTGGGTCCCGACTATCAGGCACTTCCTTGCCTGCAAAGATGTAGCTGGTGGGTCCCAGCAGTCAGGGGGGCGAATCGTTTTGTTTTCGTTTTTTTGCCCGGACGCACTTCCTTGCGTGCGAAGGTGTAGCTGCTGGGTCCCAGCAGTCAGGGGGAATCGTTTTTTTGCCCGGACGCACTTCCTTACGTGCGAAGATGTAGCTGGTGGGTCCCAGCAGTCAGCGGGGCGAATCATTTTTTTCGAACGCACTTCCTTGCGTGCGAAGATGTAGCTGGTGGGTTCTAGCAGTCAGGGGGGCGAATCTTTTTTTCGGACGCACTTCCTTGCGTGCGAAGATGTAGCTGGTGGGTCCCAGCAGTCAGGGGGAAACATTTTTTTCACGAAATACGGTGGCCCGTCCGGTGGGTCCCCGCTGTCAGGTGGAGGAATAATTATTTTGCGCGTAATAAGGAGGCACTTCCTTGCTGCGGCTGTGGACCCAGCTGTCAGCCTCTCCACGTACAATCCACGTCCGATGGAAGCCATTCCTTAACCATGTTGACCACACCGCGCCGAGAGCACCAAGGTGGTGGATGACGGCGAGGCCTAGGAAGGGGACGATGCGAAGCCGAGGAAGACGCGGTAGTGGATGCCCACGCGTAGAGGAGTATGGGGGTTCACTCGTTCGGCTGCGGTGTGAGGCTGCCGTCGCCGCAGAATAACAGGGGGTGTGGGTGCGTAGAGGGATGGCCTGGCCAGCGATGGGAGTAGTAGGGGGCGATGAGGCCTCCGCGGCATCACAGCCGTCCACGGGCGGCAGGAGCAGGCGGCATGACCGGTGCTGCTTTGGGCGGCTGGAGCAAGAAGACCAGAGGTTGAATAAGCACTACAGCCGTTGGATGGACATCGTACGGTCACTGGAGCTAGAATTGTTCATATATTGACTAAAGTTGACAAAGGCCTCCGTCCCAGTCAACTTAGTAGGCCCACAAGCCAGCCTCCCACCAAGGTGGGTCCCAGCTAGCAGGGGGTATTCATTTTTTTGTGCGTAATAAGGAGGCACTTCCGGTGGGTCCGAGCTGACAGCGGGGGGAACGCTTTTTTCGCGAAATATGGTGGCCCGTCCTGTGGGTCCCAGCAGTCAAGGGGAAACATTTTTTCACAAAATACTGGTGGCCCGTCCGGTGGGTCCCTGCTGTCAGGTGGAGGAATAATTATTTTCCGCGTAATAAGGAGGCACTTCCTTGCGGCTGCCGTGGACCCAGCTGTCAGCCTCTCCACGTACAGTACTCTTCCGATGGAAGTCGGTCGTTGACCACATTGACCACACCGCGCCGAGAGAACCACGGCGGTGGACGACGGCGAGGCCTAGGAAGGGGACGACGCGGAGCTGGGGAAGACACGACAATGAAAGCCCGCGCGGAGAGGAGTACGAGGATTCATCGGTTCGGCTGCGGTGTGAGGCTGCCGTCGCCGCAGAATAACAGGGGGTGTGGGTGAGTAGAGGGATGCCCTGGCCAGCGGTGGGAGTAGTAGGGGGCGCTGAGGCCTGCGCGGCAGCACAGCCGGCCACGGGAGGCGGGAGTAGGCGGTCCCGCCGGCGCTGCTTTGGCGGCTGGAGCAAGAAGATCAGAGATTGAAGAAACACGACGGCCGTTGGATTGACATCCAACGGTTACGTCTGCTAGAATCGTTTGTTGACGTATATAATAACTAAAAAATCTTTGCATACGCGTCAACTAAACAGGCCCACAAGTCAGACCACTCCCTCTTTTTTTAATAATTTATATATAGCTCATGGCAACTTCTTATGCAATTTATTGCAGTCGTTTTTTTGGTTGGCCAGGGCCAATTTCGCATATTTCTGTGGGTTCCAAACTATTTTTAATACCGAAATGTCGAGCCAGATTTAAAGTACTTTGAAGATATATTTAAATTAGGTTAATGCCCAGTGAAATAGGAATCTGAAAATGTGAAAAAATTCAGAAATTATAAAGTAATTGCCAATTTGTCATCTGTTTTTATATTTACAACCCATTTCATATTACTTTCAAGATTTGCAGGCGTCTTGAAAGAGTTGCAGCCCATCAGGGCGTAGAAAAATAAGTAGGCCTGGATTGGGTATTCTTCAGAAAAAAATAAACTGGGCTCATTTTCACAAAGAAAAAATAGCTGGGCTGGTCACATGGTGAACATAAAATATAAGCCTGGGCTAGACGGGCCACAACCCAGTTCAAATCCTACTCCGTCTGAACAGTACCAAACAAAAAAATACTGCTCGAGTAGCTACGTCCCAGGTGTCAGCCGATCTTGTGTTGTTCTCTTGTCTATTGACTATATACGCTCACAATGTCGTGGGTCCCAGATGTCAGGAAAACACTAGGAGGAAGCATTTTATTTTTCCATACGCTGACGTGGTGGGCCCCTACTGTCATCCTCTCCACGTACTTCTGCCGATTCCTGTTGTTTGTTGACCATGTTGACAACGCGAGAGGGCGGCGCCGCGGCGAGCGCACCAAAGCGCGCGGAGGACGTCGGCGTTAACGATTTAGGAGACGGTGGGGCGGCGATGCGTGCGCTGAGGCGCAGCCAGCCGTGGGAGGCGGAAGCAGGCGGCCCCGCCGGCGCTGGTTTGGTTTTGGCGGCTGGAGGAAGACAGGACTGAAGAAACACGACAGACTGTAAAAGCAGCAGGAGTACTTAACAACCTTAACTGAAACCAGCAGGGGCACTTAACAACCAAAGCTGAAAGCAGTATGAGTACTTATACAGGTTCAACCGTACAAAGCACGCCTCGAACAGTGCTACTTTGCCTACAGTTAACCAAGGGTGAGGCCGCCAAGCCCCAGGACAAGGCCCAGGCGCCACCCCGCGCATCCACAACCTTCTGAAAGCGGCTTCATCTCGCAACGTGGTCAATAAACAGGATATTCGCTTTAGAGCCATGGAAAAGCATGAACATAATCTTCTGTCCTATTCTCCAAGATGGACGGGCCTTCATTATTTGAGACCACCCATGAATAAGTATCTTTTCACCTCCAAGGGGAATTGAGTAGGTCGACATAAACATCATGTTGTGACCAAGCGCAAGTCTGACCCGACCATGGTCAGGCATCTGTATAGGAACAATAGAACTCGGCAGTTCCTGTTTCAAGAAGATCACAGCTGTAAAACTGTGTATAAGCAATAGTTTATGAACAACATATATAACAGAAAACAGCTCGTACCATAAGTTTCTCGACACAGTTGGACCTGTTCAACGAGTGCAGCAGTGGCACACATATCCCACGTGGCCTTCCACCATTGAAACGCCCCACAAGGACCTCAAGACGATCAATAAAGTGTAGGAACTTGTGGATGTCGATCCAGTCAACTTCAGTGCCATTAGTAACAGCCGAGTTATTACAGAGTAACAAACGAGCAGACTGCTTAACTCTGAAAAAACCTACACGTGCCACCAATTATAAGAAAATATTAGTTAGAAGTAGCATCTTCGTGAGAGATTCGTTGCTACTTCTAAAGTTAAATTGTGATTAGTTAGACAGAATAGGTGGATTAAGAAGTAATCGAGGCAACAAGCAAGAACCAGATACAAAACTAACATGGATGAACAATTGGAACGACGTCGGGGTGGAAGATCGCAGTGAAGATGAGACCAGGTTCTGCTATTTCCATCAACATTCGTGCGCCAACTTTCAGTCCGTAACACTTGAGAAAGTTTATCCAAGTTCGGCCATAAAAAAAGCAGCGATCTTCTTGGTTCATGAACCCAACTCGGAACTTATATCCATGGCTTGTCTTCACTGTGACCATTAAACTAGTGTATTCGGTTATGGTAAGGCCGAGCATCTTGAGTACATGTGTTCTGGCAGAGCAAATAATACACTGCAGGAAAAATAATATGAGAACACAGCATGTTCAAAAAAAACCCACCCTCCCGGATAGAAAAGAGGATTCTAGGAACATACTGTGCGCGTTTCAAAATGCTGTGTTAGGATGAGAAGGAACAAGTGTGGCGTCTCGCCGAGGGCGCAGAAACCTGTAGGGTACTCGCACTTTGGGCACTGCAAATGAAACACACTAGATTCAGTAGGAAGAAAAATGCATCAACGGCGGCGGCTGCCATCCTAGCATTACCTGCGACCAAGGGACTTGGATTTATCGGGGATGGATGAAGAATTCGTACCTGGTTCTCCATGAGAAAACCCTATGCAATCGCCGAGAGGGGGTTTTCTCTGAACAAGCAGACGAGGGAGAAGGGGATTCAGGCCCAGTGAAATATTGCCGCTTCGTCCGTCCAGCTTACTGCTAAAGCTGGAAAGGGGGGTTGTGATTTGACGGCTCATTGGGCATTACTGCGGCGCTACGACCGGGGTGTGTCTACCGTGAAGTTGTGCACTCTAATTTGTGCATATGGCACGTGGACCCCGTTGCCGGTTGCCCCACATATCAGCGAAAGGAAGTAGAAAGACAGGAGTAACTAGTTACACATAAATATATTTTTTGACAGAGAGATACTCCCTCTGTAAAGAAATATACAAATCTTTTATATCACAGGCTCACCTTGCCGAGAAATATACTCCCTCTGCAACGCACGGGCATTATGGGGGTTCAACTTTTTTTATGGGGGTTCAGCTGAGAATATAATACTCAGATAGGCTCACGGTTCTGGACTTTGGGCCGCAGGCCGACCCTGCATGTTTGGGGGGGCATGTGTTTTACCTCAGCGCTTTTCATATTGCAAGCGATCGGTACGGCGCTGGTTTTAGATGCTGTCGCAAGGCGAATACACAAAATTGAATAAAGCACGACAGCTGTTGGAATGAAATCGAACGACAGTTCCTAACCAGCAATCAGAGTTGCAATTCTATCAACGATATACCATGTGATAAATAATACTGTCGTACTACTTATACACACATGACACTTGTTTCACCATGCCAGATTATTACATCAAAATCTCTCGGAGGATAGATCAGTTCGGCAGTTGCGTGCTGCTACTGAAGAATTTCAAAGTTGATTTGGACCAGCTCTCCTTGCCGAGAAAGTTCGATTTTGACATCATCCCCTACCGCAAGATATGATTTAGATTTGAACCTTGACCATCCTTTAGCATCAATCATCATGCGACCATCCTTTGTACTTACGGTATATTGAGCAGGTTCATTCACACCAAGGCTGCGCATGGTAAGAGAAACTTGGCCGCGGTCGCCCGGATTGTTGAACGACTCCCTCGTTGCTCTAGGAATTCTCTGTTTGCAAACAAGAAGACATACCCAAACAGTTAGATCAACACAGTGAATCATGTGAAACAACATGGAAAGAAAAAAGAACGAAGCACTTGGGCGGCCAATGCTTACCAAGAAGGTGGACATGTCGGTTTTTGTAAGGACTTTGGTATATGAAGTGCGAACTGCAGCCCAGTCTGTTGCCGGTGCAACTGCACGGACCGGAGCAGATGCAAGTGCAAGTGTTGGTGCAGGTGCCGAAGCCGCTGCTGCCGGAGATGGTTCTCCTTGTAGAGCTGGTGCCGGTGTCGGAGCAGGTGCCGGTGTCGATGCCCGATCCTCCGGTAGATCAGACTGATCCGCTGACGCGGTCGGTGCCCAATCCTCAGCTGGATCAGACTGAGCTGCTGCCGCTGTCAGTGCTAGAGCAACTGCCGGTGCTCGATCTGTGCGAGACAGCGGCGATCGTGTCTGGTCTGCTATGATCAGCTTTCTAACTTGACTAGGATCCGTGACCGTGATCCAGTTTTTTTCTTCATTTCTTTTAAACGCGAGAAGGACTAATTGTGGCGTTTTTGTTAAACCAAACTGCAGTTCATCATAGGGATTCAGCTTGTACTCAGACAACAGACTGATCCAATTTTTTCCAGTAATATAAGTGATGGACAGTGCCTTCGTTACTGACACGACATAAGAAGTGAAACCTGCAAAAATAGCCATCGTAGAGCAAACCAAACGGTTTATTCTGTGATGAATGTCACATGGAAAAACCTGCATCGTAAAATTGCAGGAAAAGAAAGAAAACATGACATTAAATCAATAAGATTTAGACAGTAAATCAATAAGATTTACTTGATGTGACACGAGTGAATCCTTACCAGGAAATCACTATGTTGAAGTACTAAACAGAAGATTGATCGTCCAACTACGCGTGGCATGCAGGGGCCCCGCCTACTCCCACAAGCAGGACAGTCCAAAGGTCGTGACAAATCGTATGGACCGAACATCCATGGGACTGGAAATCCTGGTGGGTGCGATAAACCCTGCAATGCATACAGATATTGGAGTGTAACCATAATTGATAAACCGTCCTCACAAAAAATATGATCTGGATACTTCAAAATATACAGACTGAATTGAGTGGACAGACATTAACATAGACCGTTCTCAGGACTGACCACACACCAAAAGCGGCAGTACTAATAAACAATACAGGGTTCACAAACACAAATCAAGTACTGAACAATAGTACTTACTACAGACAAGCAAAGTTGCACTAACTAAACTCTGCAGACTATTTCTTGCCACCGACCTACGGGATGAACCCCGCATAACTGACTAGGCCATGGACTTCGTGTGAGATGTCTACATGCACCATCACCATCTTGTCAACCTTGGAGAAGCTAACAGAGTGGTCTTTCCACTCATAAACATGATGATGAAGACATGCCGCATCAGATTTGTTGGGAAGCTTTACAAGAACCACACCCTTGGTAATCGAAGGCACAACCAGGAAATTGTTGTGGTCAAGTACAGCCTCGAGAACACGCCTGACAACAATGCTACAGGAAAACACTAGTTCAGGACACATGGCGACAAGGACACAGCAGCTGGATAGTTCAGCAGTAGAACTCATCATCAGGTCTTCCAGTTCACACAGCATGACTTTGAGAACTTCATCTCCACCGCGGACCTGGTTCTAATTCAAACAGAAACCATATTTTATTACTACCTCCGTTCAGAAATATAAGATGATTTTCGATATTATACTCCATATATGACTACATATACGCACAGAAATGAGTGAACAAAGACACTAGAACATGTCTTCAAAGGCATGAGAGCAGAGGGATTACATGCAATATCCATAACACAAGTTACTGAGGCAAATATACCCTCTTAAAAGGTAGCATTGATGTTCATAAAGTACTCCCTCCGTCCCAAAATTCTTGTCTTAGATTTGTCTAGATACGGATGTATCAAGTCACATTTTAGTATTAGATACATCCGTATCTAGACAAATCTAAGACAAGAAATTTGGGACAGAGGGAGTAGTTGAAAGTAATCTATAAGAAATCAGTGTCAACCTCTCGCATGTTTTGGTCAAAAGAGGAATTTAGAACCGTCATTTGGCACACTAAAATCACATGCAAGATCACCCAGAAAGTTGTACTACCAGTACTAGTACTGCGTGTTAGATGAAAAAACACGATCAAGATCGAGAAAAAGATCGTCAACAAGAGACATTACCTGGACTTGCTTAATGAGGGATCCCGGAGAGGGGGGCTTGGACAGGGCGATGGCTTTGAGCTTGTCTGCGGTAGTCTCGGCGGGGTGCTTGCGCTTCTTCGTACCATGAGCCTCGACGGTTTTGGCCAGAGCCATAGACATCACGTCGGCCGGTGCTCCGGCGTCCATCCAAGAGAGGAAGCTGAGAGAGAAGAGTGAAAGGAGGAACGAGATGAGGGAGAAGCGAAGCGAGTGGGGGTTTTCTTCAAGAGAGGAAGCTGAGAGAGAAGAGTGAAATGATGGTTGCTTCGTCCGTCCAACTTACTGCTGGAAAGGAGGGGGTTTTGTGATTTGACGGCTCATTGGGCATTACTGCGGCGGTTCGATCGGGGTAGTCTACCGTCACTCTACTACGGAGTAATTTAGTGCATGGCTGGTGGACCCAGGTGCTGGCTGTCCCACACGTCGGCGAAAGTGAGTAATTTAGTGCATGGCTGGAGGAGGATCCGCACGGTAGAGCGTGTCCACTGTTTTTCTGAAGAAAAAAATGATTACAGCAAGCGTTTCCACTCTTACGACGGAGGAGTGCGAAACACGGCAGCCACTTGAACATACACAGTGCTCCTACTACTAGGCATGTGCAGTGGTTCATACGTCAGTACTACACAATCTTGTTGCTAGTGTAGTAAGATATGACGATAACAAATGATGTTGTGCGCATGTCAACTACTCCTATATGTAACATAGTACCGCTTTTTCGACTGTCCGGTCGAGAATGAACGGTGAGATCAATGTTAACAGAACTAGGTCCACAGCGCACGGAGAGTACGGTGCTACAGTACTCCACGAAACATGAACCATATGAAGCACGAATAGTGTTAGGCAGGGTGTATGAAGGGTGCACGGGATAGGAGCAAAAGTTCCCTTCTCGACCCACTTTTGGGTGTTTGGCAGAGCGCATGAAGGGTGCATGAGTCCACACTAGTAGGTTGACAAAAATACATGAAGAGGAAACAACTATATTGAGATGAGAATGCAACCAAACACACCCACACGCTTTGTGCTACAGTGACTGATCTGCACCGTCTGAGTTTGATCCAACGATCATGTTGCACCGAGACATGGACATGCCCATGCAGAGGGCGCCTAAACACCACCGAAGTCCCTCTGCTTCTCGAGGCGCATGATGTTGGTGATGCAGGGTGCAACCGCCCACTCCCGGTCGACGGGAGCCAGTGTCAGGCGCCTCACCTCAGACTCTATGAGCTGCTGCGCCGCCATGGCACCAGGTAGAAGCAATGGGGAGAGGAAGCAAAGGGGGCCGAAATGGCTGAAAGGCAATGCAATATACGGGAAGGCGGAGGGAGCGGGGAATCTTTTGGTTTTCACCATGGTAAAACACCAGTCGATGACTTCTCACATCAGGGAGCAGTGGGTTTTTACAGGCGGAGTCATCGTGACTAATTGCTGCCGCGCCTGCTCCCGTCAATCAAAAAATTAAAAATCCTGCCGCGCCTGCTCCCGTCAATCAAAAAATTAAAAATCCTGCCGCACCCAAACACCAGAGCAACGCCGCGGTGGATATTTAAATTTACCTGCCGGCAAGTAGATAAAAAAGGGGTGAAAAACAAATGTGGCGGCGGCCTAGCTAATCGGTCGAACTAGCCCAACTAGCTAGCCACCGTGCTTCACTGATGTACTCGGCGGGAAAGGTGGTCTTTCGTGATTTGACGACTCATTTACTTGCTTCGGCGCTACGACCGAGGAGGACCCAGAAAACGCGCGGTAGGGCGTCCCACGTCAGGAAGAATATATGCGTGCACCACCCGGGAGGACCCCGAAACCGCGCGGTAGGGTGTGCCACGTCTCGGCACGGAGGAAAAATGTGCGTGTAAAAATATACTGTATCAGACGTAGTACCTATGGTTCGACCTCGGGACCCAGCCAGTCGGTCGAAAACACCCCACTAGCCACACAGCTTCATCATGCAAACGTGGCACGGAGGATAGATGTGGTTAGCTCCGTCTCGACCAGCCACAACGTCTCTTGTTCTAGGCGATTCTTCTATTTTCCAAGCTTTTTTTAGTTGTAATAACACCACGGCAAGCTAGCGCCGCTCTTCGTGTGTGCCCGTGCAAAGGTTAGACGATGGAGAGAAGAGAGATTGAGATCGCAGACCTGGGACCCACCAGTAAGTGAGACAACGGTCATGCACGTGTTGACGAGGCACTCCCTCTACTCTACTCAACGCAAGTACTGTATAAAATCAAGTTATGGGACAAAGCCAACAACCGTTCGTTTTTTCAGGCTATCGACTTACGCTTTGTAGTCCAGGTTGCCAGTTCGAATCTCGTCTTTCAGATTTGTTAGTTTTAGGTCCAAATTTGATTAATGACAAGTGGGACCCCCGTGTGTTGTTCCGATATTTCAGTGTAGGATGGTTTTTTTGAACAAACACTTTGCGCGGTTAGACAAGTAACAGCACGAGTTACACATTTTTTGCAAGTTTACGAACAAAAATGACAGCAGCATAGAATATCACATCCACCCCGCAGCTTAGATACTATGGTGATACGAGTTTTTACACCGTTGGAAGTGAGATCCAATGGCTTGGGAGTAGTCTTTGTAATTATGCGCAATTTCCAAACTCTCCAAAGGTTTTTTTGCAAATAAAACATTCAGGCCTCGTGTGTGCCGCTGCATCTTCGATCCAACGGCTCCCCGGTGCTCATATTAGGTGCTCCCCGTAGCTTAATTACCCGCTACGGTGATATGAGCATCTAGGTCGTATGATTAGTGATCAGATGGCACATGCGTAGTACTTGTACTTTCTGCGCATTTCCCAAACTCTATCAGCCGTATATTGCAAAAACATTCAAACCTCCTACTGTGGGCCGTTAGATCTCAGTGAACTCGTATCACCATAGAATCTACGGTGCGGGAGCACCTCATACTCTCCCGTGCGAGAAAACATAAGGTGCTATCGCAGCTTGGATGCTACGGTGATACGAGCTTGGAGGTCGTTTGATCTGAGATCCAATGGCATCTGAGCAGTCTTTGTGCTTGTAAGCAGTGGCCGAACTCTTTTGGGGCTTTTCTGCAAAAAACCATTCGAACCACCGAGGAGGTGTTGGGTCACAAATCCAACGCCTCCGAAGAGCTTGTATCACCAAAGCATCTAAGGTGTGGTAGCACATGATATTCTTACATACAGGAGAATATGATGTCCTCCTTCATCTTAGATGCTACGGTGATACGAGCTTCGAGGTCGTTGGATATGGGATCAAAGGGCATCTAAGTAGTTTTTGTACAAATTGTGTGCAATTCTCAAACTCATCAAGGTTTCCTGCAAAAATATTAAGACACATCATGTGAGCTGCTATATCTCAGATCTACAAGCTCCAAGCAACTCGTATCGGCATATAGCATCTAAGGTATGGGGGCACATGATATTCTCCCGGGGAGGAGGGGTGGGGGTGCACAACCAATCGGTGGTTGGGAGGGTGGGGACAAATATAATCTAAACAACCCTAAACAGAGCTCCACAATTTTATCTAAGGTCGAGGGGTTGACCCCCGACAATCATAGCTCCGCCTAAACACAACATTTGCATGTACTGTAGTACTAGACTTAATATTCATGTTTCAGTTTCATGTTCATTTTAAATATTGAACTGAGGACCATGGATGTCTTACATTTTACTCCCTTCGTTCCTAAATATTAGTCTTTTTAGAGGCTTCAAATGGACTGGCACATACGGATGTATATAGACATATTTTAGAGTCTAGATTCACTCATTTTGCTCCGTATGTAGTCACTTGTTGAACTCTCTAAAAGACTAATATTTAGGAATAGAAGGAGTATTTTTGAATTCGTGTCATACATGCATGGTTTGGAAAAATAGATGCACTATACTTATTGGATTGTTGTTGTGTTCGTGCGTGTGTGTCTCTGTGTGTGTGTGTGTGGTCATATGCTTGATACATACAAAGTTTTCTCACCTCCATATTGTTCATCTTTTAAATTTGAATTTGCATTGGAAAACTTACTAGGGATACCATGAAATGTGAAATCCACGTTGAGATCACTATATCACAAACTCACTCTAATTCAACAACTCGTCATAAATCAATTACCACGTTGAGATTAGTATTTGCAAGGAAAATACGGGTATTGTAATACACATAGATTCGTTCGGCAATTTAAAAGGTTCCTTTCGTATTCTCGAATGGTAGGACCCAACGGCGTACCAGCCAGACCTTGGCTCGTGTTGATCCTAAAAAAACCGGGCTCGTGTCCTTCGGTGGCGTGCGTGGTACGCACATTAGGCAACCCCAACCAGTCGAGCCTCAGCGTTTCAAGTCGAAATATCTGGCGGCCAGAATTCCAGCCCTAGGAAATTCCCCTCATGTCCCCGGTCCATAATGACTACCGATGAACAACGGAGGGATGCTTTAGTAACTAGACAATGTTACCTACCGTGCCGAGCACAGTTCAATTCCCTCGGTCGCCGCTCGTCAAGGTCACCCGTCAACTGCATTGCCTAGTACTACTACTACTACTACTATACCAGGATGAGCACAGAATTGAGCCCGTTTGTTCGTGCCTAGTACTTGATTTAATATATCAGGCAATGCACTGGTACGGAGGGATTATCCTTTTACTCTGCATATATAACTTGTCTGAAGTCTAATTAAGCAAAATGTTTGACCAAATCCTTTCTTAAGAAATACAACAGGACAGATGTACGGCTTGAAAATTTATTTCATGATGCAGGTTATGATATTGTTTCGAATCCTGGATCTTAAATTTCAGAAAATCCAAAAGTGAGCATAAATTCTTGAAATTAAGCATGGTCACGTGATATGGCACAAATATTACTTCGTAAGTTTTTTCTTCAATTTGAGACAAGCTGCTTATGATAAGTTGCACAAATGAAGAGCCAAGGTATTTTGGAACAAAGACCTGTCACGTTAATGCGAACACTTTCACTATTGAAACCGTGGGCGTTTACGTGCCACCACGAGTCCCCGCTTCTCATCGGCAGGTGCCGTCCGAGCAAGCGTGTGAGTCGACGGGAGGCGTGCGAGCAGACCGCTGCGTCGGCTGTCAGGGAGGCATGCGAGCAGACCGTTGTGTAGCTCACCGGGAGGCGAGCCCTTTGACCAGGCTCCGCCGCCCACCGCCGTCCCAACTGCTCCCACTTTTAATGTCGCCGGCGCCGTAGTTTAAAATCAACCCCGCACTACCCGGTATCGCTACAATCCTCTCTCTTCCTCTCCGATTCTCCTGTCATCTACCTCCAACTAGCTTGACCTAAACGTACGCCATGCCGCATCACGATGGTCTGCCCTTAGTGTTCTAATTTCCCGAGGAAGACACCCAGCCGGAGTCTCAAGAACATAAGGCACTTTGGGGCGAGCTTGAACTGGCCTTGCGGGAAGACGTCGCGCCTGTCCCCGTTCCCGTTCCGGCTCCCGTCGCCCCGACTGCACCAGCGCCCATCCCTATGGCATTGATGGACTGGGAGCCGCACATTGTCGCCGAGCTTGATCCCACGGGGTTCCATGAGGTCCCCGCCGACTTTCACGCACCCGTGCACCTGGCAGCGCATGCGCCTACGCGTGCACTGATGCGCATGCCCGTGCCGGTGCCCGTGCACCTGCCAGCGCATGCGCCTGCGCATGCATTGACGTGCGCGCCCGTGCCAGTGCCCATGCACACGAATGTCTCTGCCGCGCCGTTGACAGCGCATGTCCCCGCGCGGGTGCCAGTGCCCCCCTCAGCGGCATGGATGGCCGCCGTCGATCGCTTCCTTGCACCAACGCCAGTCGCCTTCTCCTGCCAGTTGACTCGGTCCGAAGTCCAGAACATTTTGGCCTTCCTTGAAGCTAGGCCAACGTCCAGGAGTATGCCAACAACGGCGCAAGACGCTGCCGTCGCCGTCGGTCAGTGGCCCGACGACACACAGAGCACGACAGAGGAGCCGCTTCCCACCGCGAGACGCCGCCACCGCCGCGTAATCTAAATTTGCCATGAAAAACGTTCGGATTGCCATGCTTAAAATCCGAACGTTTATCATTTCCATTTATTTTATATCGATCGTCGTATAATTTAAAGTTGGAGTCAGACTGAACGAAATGTATGGTTTGATCGATTGAATGTTCTGCTAGAGCCGTATCAAATTAAATATAAAACTTCATCAAGCCACATTTATTCCTTGTCATCCAACGACCTAGACTGCTTCAATGTCGAGCGCTCAACACGTTTAGCGTGCAGTTAATTACATGCAAAAAATAGTGCTAATCACATGACAACACGCAAATAATATCCTACTAGTTAATATCTGCATGCACTTAATGTACTTCTAAATTAATGTGCATTGCACGTACACACTGACTAGTGCTGCTAGTACGTGAAACTGGTGCCGTGACTTGTGAATGCGTCCAGATATGGTCAAAGGCAACATCGCCCGCGAGTTCTTCCTGTTTGCCCGTGCATCTAAATGCAGAAGGGGCGGAGAGAGAGAGCACACATGGAACCCACCAGTAAGTGAAGGCGAATAGTACTAAAAATAATATTACATGTTATCCATTAATTGGGTTGTGGTAATATAAAAATATTATGTGAACAAAGGGGGTACAACAAACATTGCTATTCTACGTATGTTTCCTATTAACGTGCGGCTTGAAGGCCCGGTCGCATGTTCGATCCTCGTCCTTTATTTTGTAATTTGTATATGGGTCCAAATTTGTTTCATGACATGTGGGCCCCTCGGTGTGTAGTTTGTAACACTTTAATTTGTGGGTTGAAATTTGTTCCATTCCAAGTGGATTATTGGTGTGTAGTTTTGTAGCTTATTTATAATAATTAAAGAGAACAACATAGTTTTTTCAATAATACCATGGTGCGACGTCGAAGGCGAGAAAGGACGTGCGAGAGAGCGATGACCGAGCCAGAGGGAAATCAACTAGGGGAGTTGCGTGGGTTGCAACGGTGTTTGGAGTAGTTGTGGACCGAATGCTACGAAAATATAATCTAAACCGACCAGAATAAATGCCTACACAAATTAATCCAAGGTTGGAGTGCCCCTCGCAATGTAAATAGCTCTGAATTTGCGAGGGATGGAGAGGTAGTAGCTTCAATGCGTGGAAGATACGGTGTGAGAAAGCGAGGTCAATCGAGAGACATATAGATAGAGAGACAAAGTGTGGTCCGACATTCATTGAACAAATATATATGCTCTGGAGAGATATTGGCCGATTGAGCTTTTTGGCAAGGGTGAGGGCTGTAAGATAGAGCTTGAGAGATGATCCAGTCACAGACGTGTAGATATATTTTGTGCGTGGGAGGAAGCAAGGTCAACCGATCACATAGGGTCGCTGTGCGATCGAAAGAGTGAGGCGGGTTGGAGAGAGTGACCTAGATAGACGATGTGCGTGAGAGAGTATACAATGTGAATAGGTCGAATTGGGCTCAAACATGGTGATATATCGTTTTTGTCCGAGAAAGAGCGAGGTCAATCGAGACATACACACACAGAGAGAGAGAGAGAGAAAGAGAGAGAAAGAGAGAGATTGAGTGAGCGTGGCCCACCATGAGGTCGAAAGAGTGGCGGCGGCTTGGATGGACTGACCTAGATAGACAATCTGCGTGAGAGAGTATAGCGTGTGTCGATCAAGGCCTGAACAGGGAGATATATCATTTGTGTGTGAAAGAAAACGAGGTTAAACGAGACTCAGATAAAGGGAGCAAGATTTAGCGAGTGTGGCCCGTCGTGCGGAAGAAAGAGTGAGACAGTCTCGAGGGAGTGACCTAGATAAACAATGTGCATGCGTGCGCACGAGAGGTTGGGGGGGCTAGATAGGCAATGAAAGTATTTAGCGCGAGAGGGTGAGAGGGAGAGGGGGGAGAGAGAGCTCAGCATGGGGTGCAATGGCGGGTGTGTTAGGTAAATACATTTGGTA